>NW_019947573.1:0-21129 GCF_002910315.2 Salvelinus sp. IW2-2015
ATAAGCTTGTCACAGAAGTACAACTGATTAACTTGCGACTAGGCTGTGACGGTCATAAATTTGTCAGCCATTGTTTCATGCCAAAGACTTCCGTTTCACAGTAAGTGACCGTTAATTACATACTCGTTTAGCATCTCCAGGCTCCACACAACAATCCGACGATGAGGCTTTGGAGAATTTACATTTTAAAACCAGTCAATTTAAACAACACAATCAAATAATCCATTATTTTATTTTAGGCAGGTCTAAAGACATAAGAATTATGCCAAGAACATGTAATTTTCAGAAGAACAGCCTAATAGGAGTCGGCCCTACTGTATGTTATCTGGCTGGATGCTCATTGCCATTAGGCGTGTAGGCTAGTTTCATTTAGCTGACAAATACCTAGGTCCGAACATTATTTATATTTGATATGATTTTTATAGTAAGAAAATTAGTAATGACATTTTAGCTTTGAATAAATAGAAAGATATTTTCCCATTACAGAGTGACTGCACATAGGAAATGGCAATGTTGAGGGCTAATAAGAGTTGAATCTATTATAGAGAACACGTGTCAGATGTGTACATTAGAGTTGATTTTTGCGCTTAAACTTTGTCTGTGTGAGGAATTACAAACCTCTAAGAAGTGCCGTTAGAAAATCAAAGAAAGCATAGGCTCTGACACTTCACACATCACTCCTTGTCACTATCCGATATAAAAAGAGTGTGCAAATAAGAAGGCTTGTCACTTCTGTTTCTTATGCCTACAGGCGGGCCACGCGTATCTGGAAGCTCGAATCTAAGACTGATACTAATTGCAAACATTCACTGTACCTGTAGAAGGAGACGTTTACAACCATATGGCGCACAATATGAGTACAACGAAGCTGATCAAGAGACACAGACACATCGTGCCGGCCAAACTGCCGAGGAGGGAAGAGAAGAGTGTTAGTCACAAGTACCACCCGTGTGTGTGCACATATCAAAGTTACTCTGTTTTAATAGTATGGGGCTACTAGTGCGGTAGGGAATGATGAGAGGATGGTCAGCGAACAGAGTGTGGAGCTCCTCTGGCATACGTTCCCTAGACTTGCGTCGAGGACCTAGAGAGCGACACATCAGAATACTAACGACTTCTTAGCCGCCTAACACACGGGGACCCATGTATATATAGGCAGCTAAATCCGCTGCTACTACGACTGAGGTAAGATAGCCGCACAAACTAGAGCCAGTGGACAAGTAATTCAAACGCGATGGATATGCGTGCAGCGAGAGACTCATCACATATGACTTGAAGCACCCAACAGGCTACTGTTTTTTGTCTTGACAGCAAAATCGCTATCCACACTCAATCAACACTCACGGTTGCGCCCAGGATTCTCTCGCGCTTAACATCTAACTTTCATGATGTGTTACTAAGATGTGAGGTTCACAGAATACGTGACTGCAATTTCGCCCCATCTGTACACATGTGTACGGTGGATATTGTACCAAGTACAGTGCTGCATTCTATTTCTCCGTACCTGCCCTTCGCCAAAATGCAACGGTTGGGAGAGCAGGAGTTCCGGGTCGCTAAAACAGTCGCAGAGATCGCACAAGTCCGCACTACCAAATGAAGGAATGATAAGTCCAAAGATCGCTGATATGCACTAGGATGCAGAAGTGTAGGAAAAAAGCGATCACAGTGCAAGTACATTCTGCGATGTAATGTAGGTGTGAAGCACACTCCGTCCACCCAAATGTCTTGGCATTGCAGACGGTGATGGTGAAAGAGCATACCATGGCTTGGGAGTTTCTCACTCAGGAAGGCCGATAACGGGGCCCTTTCCTCGTCTTATCTCAGCCCGATGTAGATAAAACCTCAGGGCGATCAAGAAGGGGCAGCACTGTGCCGGATGGTATTTACGAAAGAGGCTGGTGCAGAAGTGAGCCACCGTGCGTCCTCGCTGTCATATTATACTGGAGATAAGTTTCTGTTGAGGAGCATGCATCTCACGCCCCAAACAAGTAGATATTCCTGTTTGAAGAGCATGCTCTCACATGCGCCACCCCACATACAGTGATATTCCTGTTTTTGAGAGACATGCTCTCAACTGAACCCCAACATATATTCCTGTTTGGAGCATCTCTCACTGCCCCAACAGGTACTATTCCTTTTGAGGAGCTGGCTTCTTTCGTGAGCGGCGCGAGGAGCAGGGTAGTTATTCCTGTTTGAGAGATGCGCTCACTGTGCCCCAACGTGTACTATTCCTGGGTTTATAGGAGCCCTGCTCTCAGCTGACCGAACAACGTGATATTCTGTGGGTGGAGGAGCATGCTGCTCACATGCCCCAACAGGTGATATTCCGTTTGAGGAGATGCTCTCACTGCCCAACAGGGCCAAATTCCTGTTTGGAGGAGCATGGCTCTCACTGCCCCCAACAGCGGCATATTCCTGTTTGAGAGCAAGCTGCTCCACTGCCCCCAACAAGGCAATATTCCTTTTGTAGGGCATGCTTACTGCCGCGCAGACAGCGAATCCTGTTTGAGAGGAGCAACTCTCACTGCCCCAACGGCGAGTTCTTTTGAGAGCATGCTCTCATGCGCCCCAACAGCAATCATTCCTGCCCCTTCGCAGCGCCACGCATCGCCTTCTCCCCTCCCCCACACCCACCACGCACCCATCTAATTCCTTTGAGGAGCAACTCGTCACTTGCCCCAACAGCGATATTCCCTGTTTGAGGAGCATCGCCTCCCAATCCACCAATGCGAGCCCAGCAGGCCAAGCCGTATTCCTTTGAGGAGCATAACGCGCTCACTGCCCAAACGCGACGTTAATCAACTATTTTGCCAGAGCTATCGCTCACTGCCCCAACGGTATTATTCTTGTTTGAGGGATGGCTCTTCCACTGCACCAACCGAGTGATATTCCTGTCTTGAAGCGAGCAACTCTCACTGCCCAACAGGACGACTACATTCCTGTCTGAAGGACAAAAATCTAGATCACTGCCCCAAGGTAATTGCATGTTTGATTCCTGTTTGAGGAGCATTTATTTTCGCCATCTTTGACCTTTTCCCTATACCTGTGAGTAATGTGACCTGTATTGCAGGGCATGCTCTCACTCCGCCCAACAAGTGATATCTAACTTGTATTGAGGAGCATTGCTCTCACTCCCCAACATGGTGAGATATCTCCCTTCATTGAGGAGCAAGCTCTCACTGCCCCAACAGGCTCCACACTCACCCTTCCTGTTTGAGGCAGCCAAGCTCCTCACTGCCCGCCACACGCCCACCCTACTCCCCTCCTGTCTCCAGCGGAGCCCCCCATCCCGTCTAAAATGCCCCACAACGACCACGCCCCGACCACCTATTCCTGCTTTGCAGAGCATGGCGTCACTCGCCCCCACGGTCGCCACTATTCCCCCCTGTTTCGCCACGAGCATGCTCTCCACTGCCCCATAGGTGTTTCTTTTTTGTTTAGGAGCTTGCTTCTCTCTACTGCCCCAACGGTGATATTCCTGTTTTGCAGAAGCGAAGCTCTCACTGCCCCAACGGCAGTCCGACCCATTCCGTTGAGGGGAACATGCAATATCCGCTCACTGCCCCAAAACGGGTGATTTTCCGGTTTGACGGAAGCATGCTACTCAACGTGCCCCAACAAAAGTGAATATTCTGCCTGTTTGCAGGAGGCATGCTTCTCACAATTGACCCCAACAGGTGAACCCCAATATTCTGTTTGAAGGAGCATTGTCTCGACATGCCCATGCGAACGGTGATATTCCTGTTGCAGGAGCATCTCTCACTCCCCAACGGGTATATTCCTGTTTGAGGAGCTGAACTCTCCACTTGCCCCTTCAACGAGGTCAGATCAATTCCCATTTTTTGAAGTGTTAGATAGCTACATGCTTAGGCTCAATCCTGCCGCCAATTTCGGTGTGATAATACCTCCCAGTTTGAGAGTCAGCAAGCCTCTCCTACTGCCCCCACCAACACTCATACTCTCCTGTCTGTAGGCCAGGAAGGCCAATTCTTGCTCCTCACTCCTCCCCCCACCCACAACCAGGGTCCGATATTCCTAATATTGAAGGAGCCGGGCACATGCGTCTTCCTGCGTCACCACTGACCAAGATTATTCCTGTTTGATGGAGAGCATCGATGCTCATGACTGCGCCGCGAGAGCAGCAGTGGTGTTGAGTTCCTGTTGTGAGGAGCATTAACGCCTCATCGAAACGTTCCGCCACAACATGGTGAGGTATTTTCTACGTGTGTTGAGGAGCTGCTCTCGCACCTGCACCAACAGGTGATATTACCGCTGCAGTTGGCGACGCGGCACTTCTGTCTGTGCCGGCGCGTCTAACCTCTACGTCTCTGCACAATTCGTGCTCTGACAACTTTTGCAAGTCAATTTGCAGACGCGTAACCCCCTTATTATACATTTGAAACCAATAAATGCTGCGTTCTTAAGGCACACGCTTACGATACACACTGACAGATGGTTTACTCACACTACTAAGTTCGCCTCGCTCGAAGGAAGTATAAGCGTACATTTCTCCTTACTAACCAACCCGCACTACGGGAATAACATCGTCTGTCTATAGTTCTCGAGATAGTTGGTGTAACCTTCTCAAGCTATACGCTTTGTGAACTTGCAAGAAGTTCAAGCCTCATCGGATATGTGACTGCATTCCTAGCCATATTACACTACCACGTCGGGTTCAATGTGTGACACAATGTAATACATTGGAAACACTACTCAATTAAAATCTTTTACGAACTATGTTTAAGATCTATAGCACCAACGCCCAAAACAATACAGAATCTGTATCACATAAATTTATGGAGCGTAGACGTTGCTTAAAATGCCACGAGGACAGAGTCGCACAAACAGTTTGCAACCAGACTGCACAGGGTACCGCGGAATCTACTACTATCTCTCCCCATGACCAAGATAGACGGTTATAGAGTGTAAGGCTATAAGTTTAAACCAGGGCCTAGCATCCAGATGTATTGCCCGTAAATAAGTACCATCTCACCACTTCATTTAGCGACGGCCATTGTTTTCCTCCAAGTTTGCGTTTAATTTTGATATACGCTAGACCAAGTTATTGTACCGAAAGACCATCTTAAATCAGTTTCCTGTTTATGCTTTTCTTGCTATTATAATATAGAGCCGTAGTTATACGTATATGATTGGTAACGCACGCACTCGCACCATAATCCATTGAGATTTGAGTCAGTCGTGCTAAGATTCTAGTAGTAGTTTGTCTCTGCACGGCAACATATGATCATTGGACTAATTCCGAAGCTGTTCCGAATACATTCAACGCAGTCCCCTAAACCATACACAAACTACACACACCATTGTGAGCCCGGTTTGTCAAACACCGGATTATACGGTCTTACTGTGGACAATGTAGTGTTGAGTTTTAAATCGGAATTGCCATGGGCATAACTCGCACCCCCCATACCTTCATTTCCGAGCTAAAGAGAATATGGATATCTTTCTATGAAGCCAGGCTCATGATCCATGTGCATATCACTCGTAAAACGTACAACTACACATATACCACATGTATGTCCCTCCAGGGACCGCTGGACGTTATATATGGTGCAGGACTATTGTTGGATAAGAGAAACCACCTAAACCACAAACTCGTCTGAACATCCAACTAAGGTAGCGTAGTACGAGGATCCGTCAACTACTGAGCCAATGATCCAGAAATCACAAAAACACTGCAATCTGGCCCTATAACCGATGTACTTACGATTCGGTTGATATGTGAGTTGTGGGGAGACGGCTTTGTGGTGATGGATGTGCCTCAGGACCATAACATTAAAGAGTTCTCAGGAACATATTTGTGGATGCTTGCATTCTGGCCGTTAACCGAAACTAAACAAGACAACCGCCCGGAACAAGAATTATAAGCACGATCCTTATGTCATTAGGCTCCTCACTGACAAGCACGCATTATCAATGCTATCAGTCGAAACGTCTCGTACACACAGTTCAACCTCTTGGAAGCTGATATTGTGCAGGCATCACTTGCCTGTATACACTCTGAGTGAACTGTTAGAAAAAATTACGACCTCATGCGACGGGATGCCCGTAGATCGCCCAGGTAGCTCGTACTCTTGGCGTATATGCAATCCTTGTGCCAATTAAGTCTCAATATTCTCTGAGCACTCCAACAATCGAATGGAAACCTATACGACCATGGGATCAATCATGAGATATCCGAAACTACAAACTCTACCGTGACATGGAAAGTGCATAGGTGCGTCATTGTGTTACAAAAGCTCCAGAAATATCACATTATTAGCGCTCCTGAACGCTTCTCGCATGCAGAATGATATAGCGTATGAACAACGCCAATAACTCCCACTTAGATAGACGCATAGCATATTATTCACCTTCCGCGAATTAGATGCGTCGACCATTTGTCAAAGACTTGCTAAAAGCGGCCCATATATGTCGAATACTTAGCGCTATAGAACCCATCTACGATAGTGTGTTACTAGTCGTAATGTTCATTGAGATGTCATGTGAATAAGACCGGTTGCGTCAACAGACCATTCAACCCCCCTCAGACCATCCAGTATGCAGTAATGTCACGAGATCTGATCAAGCTATTATAAATCACCGCAGAGAGAAAACACAATTCCTATTAAATGTGGAGGAGCGGTCCAAGTACATGATTTGCAAGACTAAAGGTTCTGGTACAACACGTTACTGACCTCCAGCACAGATCCAAGCTCTCAAAAGTCCAGGTCAGAGGGCATCTGAGTCACACCGACACGACAATTAAACTTACATCATCCATTCATTTGAGCAAATCGCATTCGACCGCATAATATCTGTGTAGACTCCCTAAACGCCTGCTGTAACAACTTTACGTGAGTGGTGCATACTATAGAATGAGTAAAAGATAAGCCCCAAATATCGACCTTTGTAACTTTAATACTGCGAGGTTCAAACTACATGCGACTAGAGTTAACCCTCTAAAGTATAGTTTTTTAAGATGATGCGCGATGTTGGGATGTGAAACACATGGAGTCGAGCAAAACATTCTCACTTTATTTCTCCGTCACTTTTACCCCCTAGACACATAGGTGCATAGAAAGACGTATATTCTCGCGACCCATTTCCAATTATGCAGATATCTGTGAACGTTTCTGCTCGCATGATCATCGAGACCTCCTTCAACGACTCTACAACAACTTTCGATAAGTGTCGGCGAGACCCTTGAGTAGCTTGTAAGCCAAATTTAGAAGCCCGGAATCTCTTTGCATAGTACTAGATGTTCATTGAAGGACAACCTACTAGGTCGCACACAAACGCCAAATGAAGCAGGCGACGTATAGCAGAGAGCGACAGAAGATACAGCGATGACATCTCCGATTGGTACCAGTATATCTGAGAAGAGATGAGTTGAAAAGCACCCATATCGATGATCTATGTATGGAAGATACATACTACCCTATAGTTGCAGGTCTATGTCATGGAAGCGGAAAGGGTTAGATACTGTATCCATGTGATAATTTACCACTACGTCTCCCAGCGCACGCCGATAGATGGCAAAACCGGCAGAATAGGAGAATGGTGCCTTACGCATGAGTTCCGTGTGGAAGAGTGCGCGGATGACTAACAGCCTAACATGCTCGACGCACGAATCCTTACGAGCCAACCATGCACCACTAGAGTCTAGTTAGGTGCTTCGTACATGTGAGACGAGCGCAAAGTAAGGATACCGAATTCATCCGACTCTATGAATTAAGAGTGCGGGCTCCATGTTCCGCTAGCTAATAACTCAAATCTCGTTGCCCCGAATTCTAGAGCACGCGCTCCATTCAGAACAGATGATAAGAGCGCAATTTCGGAACAGACCAGCTAAGCGTAGCACGGAATGCACTAGTATTATAAGCCTTGAAGCATGTATTTTCCTCGAATAGTGCCGGCGTCTGGGCAATCAATCGCCAAGAACTACTGGGATAGTTCTGCGCGCTAGCTTGTAGTTCGACGATTCACTGTGCGCGAAAAACAACGGCTTGGTATAGCCAGAAACACTAATAGACCCATACCTACGTGCCATCGTGACGAGAATACTCTGTTAACAGCGCACATATACCCTATTAAGGTCGCCGACAACTGGCGTGTATACCTCTTTAGTACATTGACTTCCATCGTACAAGTTATGACCCTTAGCGTAAGTAGGCATGCTCACACTTTATACCCGTCTGGAGGAAGCCCTCTAACCGGTGTGTGGCGTAATGAACACTTAGACCTAGCTCAGGGACGACACTAAATACCCACACATATCACCGACAGGCAATGCTTCACAGAGTAGTCCTGTAGAGGCTAGTGAAACCAGTGCTGGATAATGACCTCGATAGTTCGCCTGAATATCTCTCAGTAATAAATCAGGTATTAAAGGAAGCATTTTTAGTAGATGGGTAACGTAAGCCATAGTAGAATGATAAGTAAGAGAATAATAGGTCGAACGCAATTTCAGTGAAAGATTCCTTGTCTGTGGCAGCACATAGCTCACTTGAACGATAAACACTTTCACATGTGTTAGCCGCGTCAACAACCTGGTATATAATTTCTGTTTTACCTCGCCTCAACCTATAAGCGATGCGAGAAAAACGAAACTGACTCATTTGAGATTCTATCCATGTTATGTACGCTGTGCTCACATAGAAATCACTGGCTTTAATTATACGGAGATACAGAATTCGTCTTCGTTAATCCCAGCAACATCATTTACCACCAAGCTGAACTGAAACATAACCAGTTTCTTCCATCATTCTTTCTTATGAACAACATCCTTACAACACAAAAACGACCGCAATGTGAATATACTCAGGTAGGGAGTATTTTAGCTAGTAAGCTTCCGATATTCGTAAGACCTTATTCGATCCAAAACTTGCTAACACTATAAGATATGTACTTTTTCGATGCAGACAGTTTTCCGCGAGGAGGGCCTGAGTGCTTGCGTATGATGGATGAGAGGTGGCGAGTCGCAGTTTACCTGCTAGAGATGAATAAACACTCCCACTCACTAAAGACAATGGTTTCCGCCCCAAAGCTCAAATATTCAATCACAAACTTTCGTGTGTCACAATAACATCCGTAAAGACAGATCTTTATTCGGTGGTATATACAACTCATTGTCTATTCAAGTCGTGCGTCTAGTTAACGAACAACTCTGCGACCAGTCCACGTACAATTCGACTCTCTACCCAATCTAGAGTATAGTGATAACGACCCCTAACCAAATATCACCCCCAACTAATGACTTTTACTACACCGGTGTCCACAAACGTAGAAATGAAGCAAATAATGTGTACATAAAAAGGTATTCACACTTGCTAGTATGAGTGATGAGATATCAAACTATGCCCAAAAAGCTAACCGAAAGCATTACTAGAATAAAGCCCAGACATAATCTGATATTAGCTCCTCGAAAATTCGTACTCGCAACTATTGCAGTACATGCTGCGAATTCCATATGAGCAATGAGGTTAATTGTTAGAGTATGGTGAACAAATAACATAATCACAACTCTAAGGCATTAGTTTTCACAAGTAAGGTTGAAGTGTGAGTCAATGTCATTTTACTATAAGAGGATAGCAGAGATATATCCGTCAAGTCGACTTCGGTTATCAGAGAACCTCATAAGCATAGTACTAGGTATTTGAAAGTCCGTATAATATTAGGAGAGTGCACCGCTGGGTTTAAGATAATCGGCGCGTTACTCAGACGTAATAATACTCGCAACAACTAACTGATAGTGACAGTGACACAAAATGCTTTGTTGTAAAAGTACGCGCAAAAATAGTGTGACTAACATATTTATCTATTCATCAAAATTGTTTAGCATTAGTATCAATTGGATGTAGACAGACATTGCACCGTTCATGCGAGTCAATTTGGCTACAAGTTCAAGCAATGCTACAATGTTTCCAAGTGCAATGCTTTTGCACTGGGAAAACTCGTATTAGAAAATGCGACCACGTATTAACCCTTGATTAGGAGGACGCTGAAATTTAGAGAACGGATTGACTGCTAAAGTTCGACTAATAAGCCTTCATCAAAATCCGAACCAATAGCCAATATATCTGTAACAGAAACGAAATCGGATAAGCGGCCTATCCATGAACGCCTAATTCTTGATAGCGAAGCCAAATTGATAATCTGATATGGTCACGCCATCCAAATGCAGATCCGGATCGGATTATGGTAACGACGAGCAGTCAGCGTAATCGAGCCCAACGGGAATAGCTGCATGAGATGCCCGAACCGATTGTGTTCAATCACTTCGCTTCATAAAATATTATGTAGTTGTGCCCATGCCGTGTATAGAAATGTGCGAATAAGGGATAGAATGTACAAACCGCCCTAGTATCACTGGAAAGAAAGACGCAATTACAAATCGTTAAGCTAATTGCCAATCTCTGGTAATAGCGTAAATCAACGTGCAAGGAATTTGGCCCATGTAAACGCGGGTCAATCATCCCCTCGCCCAATCGAAGCAGCGCACGCCCATAATATCAGATAATTCAGAGCAACATAGGGTTGATAGCGCAGCAAGCGACAGCTTTTCGCCGGTATCCAGCCGACCCACAGACGCCACCCTGAAACAAACACACCATGCCCGAAATCTTAGAGTGAAATCGACTTCCCTATTCAGATATGACACGTACATATCTGGCTCAATATTATATATGTCACAGTACGGAGGTGTGCTTTTGAGTGACAAGTGCTTGAGAATTTTCCCCGTACAAACTAGACGTTGTTTCATAGATCGAGTATGAGTTCCTAATGCCTCCCCAACACTCTCTCATTCAAACCATTCTGCAAAGGTTGGATCTGTATGCTTTTATTTAGGAGCCTTAATTATAACCCCAAGCGTACAATGTCGAATGCGCCGCTTGTAGATAGGGTTGTGAACGTCTCCCCCCGATAACATTAGCAACAATTCTAGGTTACGCTACCACCAAAACCTATATTTCTCGACTGGTGCGCGCACTTAGCACGAACTGCATGACCGCTGCGGAAGGCTAGAGGAGGTATGGGAGTAGAAGCTCCGCAATCCCTATCCGTATATCCTCTCGCAAATCTTCGACTATCCAAAATCTCCTTAGTTTTCCTTAATGCGGCGTGGTATTAGCGAGAAGCATTACTCTACCGAATCTCCTACTACTACCTCCATCGCCTCCTCCATGCCTCCAATCCTTTTAATATGTTTCGCACGAGAGGATTGTCCCATACTAACCCATGTTCTCAAGTGCGATAAACAATCAAAAATCCACTGGCGCAAGATCTTATCTGCTGTTCGCGACCTCCATCCTAGAAATAGCACAAACAGACGTGGCGTCACGCCTCCACTCTGATCCACCCTCTGTCGGATGACCGAACACATGCGTGAGTGGACTGTGGTACATCAGGTTGGAGTATACCAGGGCTTAGAAAGTTTTTATGAAGTACTTGCGTCGAAGCGTCGTACACAGTTCTACCGGGACCGAGAAGACGATTGTCCGACCCGATCGAACGAACGTTCGTGTCCGGAAGCAGTGAAGCCCGTCGTCACATAGGACGGGTCAACCACCTCCGATTTTGCAGAGCCAGCACGACGCACCCTTTGCAACCTTTCAGCCAAGCGGCTGTCTGGATAGAATATAGACTCTGCCGCGCTCTCTTCACACACAATGCCACTCACCAGATAACTTACTGCTACAGTTTATCGCCTAATGCGGAGAGGTATCAACTGATCTGCTTGTATATCACCGCGCCCCACTGGTTACCAACTAAGCTCCGCATCACAAACCGTAAAGAGGCTCTCCAGAACCCGCGGCTATGTGAGGAGCTGCACAATTCGGCAGAGGAATCCAGCTTACGCCGGGCACGCACCCGATCTGCCCTCTACCGACTGGCACCTGTGACACCGAACGAACACCGTGATGATCACAATCGAACGTGACAAGCACACTACTTAAAATGCAAAATACATCAGCAACGGAGACACAACCAACCCGAGGCCACTGCGTTCACGCCCCGCTATCTATCTCACGAAGCCGAGAAGGTTCATACCACAGGACGCCCGAAATCGAAAAAGCAATAGGTACGCCAGACATAATGCACAGATAAAAACAATTCATTTTGTGTCTTTCAGCGCCAACAAACGAGAGCTGGGTCAACAGCCATCACATAACCTTGAACGTAGCTCAGCCTGCCAACGATAACTGACTCAAACTCCGCGCCACGTGTGTGAGAGTGAGACTAGACGAACATTGCAACTTTGAACAAAAGCCATTATCCACTAGCCACTTTAAACAATTGCCGACGGTTGCATATAATGCATACACATACCCTACATTACTCATCTCACATGTATTATATATACTTTTACGTCTCGATAACATACCAATGTTCGAGGTTGCATACCCTCCGTTGCCACCCTTCTATCGCTGTAAGAGTTACACTTTTCTTCGAGCGTGATGCCAACTGTTCAGAGCAATGCACTTTGGCTATATTATGTCACCATACCCTACATTACTCATCTCAAGGTATATACTTTATCGATTACCATCACGCATCTTGCCGTATGCCGTTCTTTACCAGTCCCACGATATCATTATATTTATGTACATATTCTTCATTCCTTACACGTGCCTGTGTAAAGATACTTGTGTCTATATAGAGAGAATGGTTGTCTGAGGGTTACACTTACTCGCCCGTGGATCTAGTAACTTGACATACGTGGAGCTACTTGTTCGTAACTAGAAGCACATTAGAGTTCATTTCCATCTCTACATTCCGCTTGAATTAAGACATCTGCTTAACCTGTTTGATGGTGACGCAAGGACAAAAATTTTGATATTTTCTGCAATATTGAGCTAGGGGTAACACTGACCTAAATCAGTGTTTCACTCTAGAGGTAACCGCCCTGACACCATCCAGCATACACACACCCCCTCCTCCGGAAGTCTCAAAAAAAAGTTACTTACCAATCTAAAGTTGGGAATAATAATAGAACAGTAACTCCGCAGCCTGCAATAACTTACCACAGTGGTTCTACGTGTCTTGCGCTTATATGAGTTGAAAAGAAAGAATTGGAAAGAAATCAACCAGCGTCTTAGTAGTCTGTAGTTCGGTTTAAGCGTCTGAAAAAAATCCCTGGGTTACACATTACAAGGAAGTCCGATTTACAAGACCGCTACGTACAGCGACGACCAGAAAAGACACCGAAAGATTCGATCAGTCACTAGGTAGGGATATAAAAAAGAATTAGATCAGTTAGTCATAGCACCCAGTATGTTACTGCCAAAGGCGAGAGGACGTCACTCCGGGCACAACCCTCATCATCATCCATCCTTAGAGTCTCGCTCCACTCGTCCCCGAACTATCCATCCACTTTTCTGTAGATAAAATAAAACAAACACTTTTACAGAGCAAGAATTATGCGCTCTCCTTCAACAATGTGAACATAGAAATAACCGAGTCCAGATGCCTCAAGGGTCACAAGCACCTGGTTAAGCCGATGACAGACAGCCTAGAACATCCGCCATGTCGCTCTCTACCCATCACCGCCGACCCTGTGTACGGCGGTCAGAACGTATTGGCTACTCGTCGCCCACTCCAAGCTGCTCTCGTAGGAATTCTCCTCCAGTTCCGGTAAGTTAATGTCCCCGCCACACCCAATAAACTGTTGTAAAGCTTCTGCCAGCCAATAACAAATCATCACACCGTTTTACAGCTGCCCAGCAAAAACACCATCGTCCATACCGCTAAGACCAAGTAGAAAAGGTAGCCAAAACACGGCCTCCCGTGACGGTTCACTGCCCGCCGCACTTTCTAGCGCTATACCAAGCTCGTTTAGCAAAGAGATACCGACAATTAACTCCCAAACGGAGAACAATTCCAAATCGGACTCCCCATCAAGCGCCTGCTCTATCGTAACCAGGAAGTAGAAGAGCTTTCAACACGACGGACTCCATATAAACCACTATCATGGCATCGTTACCGCAAAGTCCAACCTGCTCTTCCTACTCTACCAGACCTTACCCATCGACAGGCCCTAAGCTAGAAGTGGTGATGCGTGATTACAAGAGCCCCATCCCTTCTTGCCAAAACACCACGAATCGGGCCGGATCAATTGTCACTCAGTAGGAGACTTAAACGAGCATACAACTCTTCTTACGTCATACCAAGTGGATATATGTGAATCACGATATTTATGATGGAACTAGTCTACCTTGCCAAGCCAAATGCTGAAAAAAATCCTCATGTGATTCCTCTTAGCCCGTAGCACTTAGAGCTCTAATCATGCGCTAACTCCTATATTACCACTCATCTGCGCAAGATCGGCCTCCGTTCAAATCAGTACGCCGCCACACCAATCGCCACAGAACACCTATAGCCTCTTTCTTGCCGTTCATTCACTATGCAGCAGTGCCTTTATACACATTTCAGCTACGTCAAAACAGCATACAATCTTCGTCCTAATGAACCCAATCAAACTATCCCGTGCTGAACGTCAGCAGATACGTTTACCAACACAGTAACGCACTCAATCATTGCTATATCTTGTACCCGTTGTGAATGAGAAGTCACACTCGCCGTCCCCTCACACGGGTTAACTCGAATTGGACGAGAACAAATCCCCAAACCACGGCTGTTGATGGGGCCAGACAGATGCCAAAGGAGAAGCATGATAATCTCATCCTGGAATATTTTTTCGATCTCTCAGCACTCCCGCACCCTAAGAATATAGAATAAAGAGGGGACACCAGTCTTATTTCGTCTACCGACCAGCGAATACCCCGACAACAAGAACCAGACTGCATCGTCTGGACACTTTATATAATACATTAAGTAATCACTCCGCCGGCTTCCCAACGGCGGATGCCTGCGACAAGAGCAAAAAGCACTCCCCCTAGCACAAACAAGCCCAATTTCCCCTCCTGCCTCCGAGACGAAAAAGTCTAACCTGCGCACACCTGTACTACACACCTCCATCGAGACATGGAGTCAGGTGGTGCCACCACCTTCCCAAGGCAATGCGCAGATGCCCCTGACGACCACCCGAAGTGAACTTCCTCCTACCCCGTTAAAAGAGCCTTGAGATTCCCGAACAATTCATACTCACCGTTGCACTGATGCGCCCTCTTTGGGCGTGCAACCGAAGTGCCAGTCACCATAATCGCCGGAACACGAACAAAGAGCTCTCCCATACGTATGAGCCGAACAGTTGTGTAAGGTTTCAAACCGACGAAAGCTGCGTGAATTTTCCACGCGCTCCATCGCACAAACTATCCCATATTAGGGAATTAAGTCTATCTTTACTAGTGGATTGACGAGATGCCATTGCTTCAAAGACTTACTAACCATGTGTCAGCTCTTACTTAACTAACCATGTTCCTACCGAGCATCTATCTTCTGATGTGTTCGACTCTGCAGCATCCATTAGTCGTTATGGTCTGCACGATTCCAGTCCCTCGAGCCTTCACAGTGTTTCGAGGAGCACACCATGAGTGAGTAGCGCCTGACATGTGTCCTGAACGCATTCCTACTGATATATACGCATCATCTCATCGTTGCCTCATCTATTAAGGCGAGACTCATCCACTCTCCTGGAAGGCCATCAAAAAGCAGCTCCCCTAATAAGACCCATCACCCCTACCCAACGCACAACCTGAGCCCCTATCGTAACAGGCCCGGTTCTCAGGGTAGTGATGCGATCTGCCACCACAGGAATTAATCTCCTGTAGATGCAGTGTATTAGTAGTTTCTCATCCACATAAACCTATGCCAGCAAAGTACGATGCGCCGCCCTGCGAAACCTCACTACCTGCTGAGCACAATTTCTCTCAGCACTTCTCGACCACTAATTATGTAGTTCTCATATAGCGCGCGTTATTTTGAAAAATCATTTCTATAGCGACCTAGAAACTATGCACCTGACCGTCTTCACTAGTCTGCGATGGACGCCAGTCCCGAGCATCGAAACTACCAACTACAACGCGTGCACGAGCTACGACAGAGAGGACAGGTAATTGGACCATAACAATGCCACATGACGGACCGCTAAACCCTGTTTCACATCTAAAAAGCCGTTACATGAAAGATGGAGGCTTCCCCACCGTGAGCCGCGTTCATGAGTGTTCTGATCGGCTATGGACGATACAGTTCAATTCGCTGTTTTATAGAGAATAGTTCCTGCTGAATTCAATTCAGAAGCGAGCTGAAGAGAATACATCCATTATAATACACACATGTCAGACCATGAATATACTCCCAGCATTTGAGGCTGCGAACAGAATGAGCAATCGTTTGAATATCTAATATATCCTACCCTGCTATAATGGTATTAGAGATACCAGCGAAAAATCATATGAAGACCAAACATGATTAAGAGTGCTCTGTCGGATCATAGTACTATGTCATCGGTCCATAGTACGACTCCCTGTTAAAGAACTACCACTCCCCCAAGAAATGAGATTGCAAAAGCCCACAAGAAGATTGATGAGAATGCCTTATTGAGTGGATGGTACCTAAGGAGTAAGCGTCATCTATTAAAAGCCCCTGCGCCGAAAATACATCACCTCTGTGGAGCATCGACTAGATTTTAAGTCTCACGTCCGTATCTAGCTGACTTAACTCATTAGACCACACGGGTTATGTAGAGTCTGTGAGAGTTACCATACCCTAGGGCGCTGCAGTTTTCGATAATTGAGAACATGCGGCTTTACAGTTAAGGCACTAACCAATTTAGAGGCAATTGTATTGCGCAATATTGTCATTGGGACCTAATAAGGCTTCATTTTTTTACGGAGGAACAGTTCAACACTATAATATTCAATACACAGAATCTAGATGCTGACGCTCTCGCGTATTTTAGACCTCATACTTCTTTACTCGCACTAACAACCCGAACAACGCAACTATCTCCCACACTGGCCATACCAAATTCAAAACGTTAGGCTTTCATCATACATGGGATCAGAGTAAGTTAGTTGCGCGTGAACATATAACGCTTCATACTACTCCAGCCATGCCTGACATGTTACTCTTCAATGTTGTTCTCCAGGATATACGAACAGATTTCACCATTGGTTACCACCGAAATGGTGATACTGCGGGGCTACGCGCCGTCTCTTGAGTCGAACAAAGTATGGAGCGACCACATGGATAAGGAGTTCCCGAGCGTCGTGGATATCATACCCTGGTTCGGTATTGCGTGAGTGAGACAATTTGCTCCTCAAGGAAGCCAAGCCACTGCCATGATTTAATCACCCCAATTGTGGGAGAAGGAAATGAGCAGTGAGAGCTAGTTCCTCAAAACAAGGAGATATCTCCACCATTGTTTGTCAACGGCGGCTGAGAGCATCTGCTCCTCAGAGACAGGAATGGATCACCTGTATAGAGGCAGTGAGAGCATTGCTCCTCAAACAGGAAACCCCTGTTGGGGCAGTGAGGCATTGCTCCTCAAACAGGAATATCACTGTGGAGTGAGAGCTTGCCTCAAAATACAACGGTATATAACTCCACTCCTCCTGTAATAGGTAGCCAATGCCTCGTGGCATCAAGTGAGAGCATGTAACTTCAAACTAGAGAATATCACCTGTTGGGGCAAGTGAGAGCATGCTCCTCAAACCAGCGAAATGATAATCACCTATGGGGCAGTTGAGAGCATGCTCTCAATACAACAGGGAATCGACCCGTTTCCCACTTCTGAGCAGTGAGAGCATGCCCTCAAACAGAATCCACCTACTCGTGCTGTGACCGTGAGTAGGCATTCGTCTACCTCAAAAAGAAATCACCTGTTGGGGCAGTGAGGTCAGTGACTCTACAAAACACGGAACCAACTCAACCTGTGAACGCAGTGAGAGGGATGGCTGCGCATCAACAGGAAATATCAACACCGTTGGGCAGTGAGGCTTTCGCAGTCAAAAACAGAAACTAATGCACCCGTCTTGGAGCGAAAAGAGCAAGAGTCCAGCGCACTTTGCTCCGTGCCAATACAGAACATTCGAATTAAGTCTCTCTGTACTGAAGAGACGCATTGTGAGAAGAGCATGTCTCCTCAACACAGGAATTATTTCACCGTTGAGTAGAATAAGGTGCAGTAGCGCGCCATTGCTCCTCAAAACAGGCAATATCGCGCCTGCTTGGGCAGTCGAGGAGCATGCTCCTCAAACAGGGAATATCGCGTGACGAATACCACTACTCTCCTGTAGGCGGGTCTAGTGTTGACAAGCTTGTCCTCAACAGGGTAATATTCCCGGTGAGCCCTGTGTGGGGGGACAGTGGAGAGCTTGGCCTCCTTCAAACAGGAATATCACCCGTTGGGAAGCCCGCAGTCCAGAGCATGCTCCTCAAACAAGAATATCACTGTGGGCAGTGGAGCAGCATTGCTGCTCCCAACAGGAATATCACCCGGTTCTTGGGGTACGTTCGTAGTCGCACAAGCACCTCCTCATGCTCCGCGAACAACAGGAATATGCGTCTTCTGGGCAGTGAGAGCATGCTCTCAAACAGGAATCGCCTGTTGGGGCATGAGGGCTTGCTTCCTCATAATACAAATATGCACCCGTCTATCGGCCGCCTCCGGCCGAGGGTTACGAGAAGCATGCTCACTCAAACAAGAAATGATCACCCCAGTGTGGTGGGGAGTCAGGAGCGCTTAGTAGCTCCTCCAAACAGGAATGTATCACCCGTTGGGCTGCGCATGCCCTCAAAACAGGGTAACACTCATTGCGTCAACCATACTAGTAAGCCAGTGAGAGCATGCTCCTCAACCAGAATATCGCCTGTTGGGGCAGTGAGAGCTTGCTCCTCAAACAGAATATGCCTGTTTTAACGCTGGAGTCAGTGAGAGCATTGCTCCTCAAAACAGGAATATTGCCTGTTGGGCAGTGAGCGCATTGCTCCTTCAAACTAGAATACGCTTCTGCAGTGAGAGCTTGCTCCTCAAAACAGGAATTATCGGTCCTTTTTGAAGGCAGTGAGAGCATGCTCCTCAAAGCAGAATATTGCCTGTTGGAGGCAGTTGACTGGAGCTTCGCTACCTCAAAGCGAGGACAAGACAACACTGTTGCCTCCCTGGGAGCAAGTGAGAGCTATCTCCTCAAACAGGAAATTGCCTGTGGCAGTGAGAAGCTGCTCCTCAAACAGAAAGAGTACTGTTGCGAACACGCAAGAGCCAGAGCTCCTGCTCTCAAATCTAGAATAATCTTCTATCTGGAGATTTGGTTCAGTTCATAATACAGGACCGTGAAGTCCATGAGGGAGGAGCTACTGCTCACTTCACAACTCATGACATTGAACACCCCTGTTTGTTGGGCAGTGAGCGCATGCTCCTCAAACAGGAGATATCAACCTGTTTGAAGCGTCAGTGAATGCAGAAAAATTGCTCTCAAATCCAGCACGAAGATATCACCTGATTATGGACGGCGTGCAGTGAGAGCATGCTGCTCTCAACGCATGAATCCAAGCGGATCACACTCGTATGGCGAGGGAGCCAGTCTGCTCCTCTATAACTGAGAACACTTCTACCTGAGCGCAGTATTGTCATGCCGTCCTCAATAACAGGCATATATCACCCTCATGTCGGATTGTGAAGCAGAAATTCACAAGCTTGGATTTTCACCCACTAATACGCGAGTGAAGAGACGCGATGCTCCTTCAAACAGGGAATATTGCCATGAGCTGTGGTGGCGTGAGAGAGGCAGTGAGAGACTGCTCCTCAAAAGCATGTATACATCACTTTGCCGGCACGAGTGAAGCATTGTCCGTTCAATCAGAATATCACCCGTTGCCAATAGAATCCTGCTCATACGAGAAACCGCAGTCAGACATTTTTGGTATGGCTGCTGAGGAGCTCAATGATGGCTAGTGAGAGCATTGACCGTCCAATCAAACCATACACGAATTACTCACTGTTGTTGAGTTATGACCTGTTGGGGCAGTGAGAGCATGCTCCTCAAACAGGAATATCGCCTGTTGGGGCAGTGAGAGCATGCTCCTCAAACAGTGGTTGATGCGTGGAGTGAAATAAGTGTTATATTCATTTCTCAGCTGCTCATATTAAGCACATGCTCCGCTATAAACCCGAAGTAGCCTACAAAACAGAGAATTCGAGTGCATACAGGTGATTTGCCTTTTTCCCCTGCCCACGCCCATTTGATAAATGGGCCGTTCTAAACCGAAACTAATTTCAAAATATGATCAATTGATGAGAGAACAGCTGTCCACCCTGAGGCAAGAAACAGAGTGCAAGCTTCTTTTTTGCCACTTTTTCAAATCATCAGTAACGTGTAGTCATAGCCCCTATGTTTTGATTTCTAAGACATTCTAAGGTTTGTATCCTTCACAACTAAAGTTGCCAAATAACTCTTAATGTAGCATATAGGACCTGTTTTAAATGATCACTTTATTACGCTCAACATTGCCATTTCATATGTGCAGTCACTCTGTAATGGGAAAAATATCCTTTCTATTTTATTCAGCTAAATTCAATTATATTATTCTTACTATAAAATCATATCAAATAAAATAATGTCACGGGACTTAGGCATATCTTGTCAGCTAAATGAACTAGCCTACAGCCTATGGCATAGAGCATAGCCAGATAACATACAGTAGGCCAACTCCTATTCTGTTCTTCTGAAATACATGTTCTTCATATCATGTTTCTTTAGACCTGCCTAAAATAAATAATGGATTTATTGTGATTGTGTATGTTAAATTGACTTTTTAAAATGTAGATGCTCCAAATGCCCTCATCGTCGGCTTGTTCGTGTGGAGGCCTGGAGATGCTAAACGAGTATGTTAATTAACGGTCAATTACTGTGAGAACGTGAGTCTTTTGCATGACAACAACTGGCTGACAACATTTCATGACCGCCACAGCCTTAGTCGCAAGTTCAGTTGTACTTCCTGTGACAGAGCTATATATAGCCCAACTGCAAAAACCAGAGAAAACATCTTCCTTCGTGGGCCTCAGGGAGAACATCTTCCTTCATGGGCCTCAATATGTTCACAGCCTCACAACATAGACAAGATGATACACAAACACACACTGATAAAAAAAACAGATACACACAGAGATACAAGCATCTCTCACACACACACACACACACACACACACACACACACACACACACA
>NW_019947574.1:0-1573 GCF_002910315.2 Salvelinus sp. IW2-2015
CATTCACGTGAAGAAAAGACGGAGGTACAGGGGGCGGAGGTCGGGGTGAGGATTCGTCGGCGAGTGGGTAAACGGCCTCTACCATCCGTTCTATTGGCCACCGTGCAATCACTGGAGAATAAAAACTGGATGATCTACGATCGAGACTAATCTAGCAACGGGACATTAAAAACTGTCATATCTTATGTGTCACTGAGTCGTGGCTGAACAACGACACATAATATAGAGCTGGCTGGGTTTTCCATGCATCGGTAGGACATGGAAGCTACGTCTGGTAAGACGAGGGGTGGGGGTGTGTGTCTATTTGTCAATAACAGCTGGTATGCGATGTCTAATATTAAAGAAGTCTCGAGGTATTGCTCGCCTGAGGTACCTTTTGATAAGCTGAATCACACACAATCTACCAAGAGTGTTTATCTATATCAGTGGTTCCCAAACTTTTTAATGTCCCGTACCCATTTCAACCTCCAGCTGCGTATCAGGGTCAGCACCAGGGTCAGCACCAGGGTCAGCGCACTCTCAAATGTTGTTTTTTGCCATCATTGTAAGCCTGCCACACACACACTATACAATACATTTATTAAACAGAAGAATGAGTGTGAGTTTGAAGATACCACGAAGGTACCACGGTTCATCTGTACAAACACCATGGGACCACGTAGCCGCCAGCCCGCTCAGGAAGGGGAAGCATTCTGTCTCCTAGAGATGAACGTGCTTTGGTGCGAAAAGTGCAAATCAATCCCAGAACAGCAGCAAAGGACCTTGTGAAGATGCTGGAGGAAACAGGTACAAAAGTATCTATATCCACAGTAAAACAAGTCCTATATCGACATAACCTGAAAGGCCGCTCAGCAAGAAAGAAACCACTGCTCCAAAAGCTCCAAACCGCCATAAAAATGACAGACTACGGTTTGCAACTGCACATGGGGACAAAGATCATACTTTTTGCGGAGGCAAAAAGGTGGAGGGCTTGCAAGCCGAAGAAACCATCCCAAACGTTGAAGCACGGGAGGTGGCAGCATCAGTAGTGGGGGTGCTTTGCTACGAGGAGGGACTGGTGCACTTCACAAAATAGATGCATTTCAGAGTAGGAAATGTATGTGCGAATTATTGAAGCAAACATCTCAGACATCAGTCAGGAAGTTAAAGCATTGGTCGCAAATGGATCTTCCAATGGACAATGACCCAAGCATACTTCCAAAAAGTTGTGGCAAAATAGGCTTAAGGACAACAAAGTTCAAGGTATTGAGTGGCCACTCACAAAGCCCTGAGCTAATCGTTATAGAAAATTTGTGGGCGAACTGAAAAAGTTGTGTGAGAGCAAGGAGCCTACAAACCTGATCAGTTTCACGCAGGCTCTTCAGGGAGGAATGGCCAAAATTCACCCAACTTATTGTTGGAAGCATGGAAGCTACCCGAAACTTTTGACCCAAGTATAAACAATTTAAAGACGGCAATGCTACCCAAATACTAATTGAGTGTATGAAACTTTCTAAAGCCCCACTGGGATGTGATGAAAAAATAAAGTCAAAATAAAATCATTATCTTTAACTATTATCTTGACATTTCACAT
>NW_019947574.1:1673-21125 GCF_002910315.2 Salvelinus sp. IW2-2015
ATTCTTAAAATAAAGTGGTGATCCTAACTGACCTAAGACAGGGAATTTTTACGAGGATTAAATGTCAGGAATTGTGAAAAACTGAGTTTAAATGTATTTGGTTAAGGTGTATGTAAACTTCCGACTTCAACTGTATGTGAGAATGCTGTTCATTGACTACAGCTCAGCGTTCAACACCCTAGTGCCCACAAAGCTCATCATATAGCTAAGGACCCTGGGACTAAACACCTCCCTCTGCAACTAGATCCTGTACTTCATGACGGGCTGCCCACAGGTGGTAAGATTAGGTAACAACACACGCTGATCGTCAACACGGGGACCCCTCAGGGGTGTGTACGTAGTCCCCTCCTGTACTCCCTATTCAGCCACGACTGCATGGCCAAGCACGACTCAAAATCCATCATTAAGTTTGCCGACGACACAACAGTGGTAGGCCTGATCACCGACAACGATGAGACAGCCTATAGGGAGGAGGTCAGAGAACTGGCAGTGTGGTGCCAGGACAACAACCTCTCCCTCAATGTTAGCAAGACAAAGGAGCTGATTGTGGACTACAGGAAAAGGAGGACCGAGCACGCCCCATTAACATTAATGTAGTCGAGCGGGTCGAGAGTTTCAAGTTCCTTGGTGTCCACATCACCAACAAACTATCATGGTCCAAACACACCAAGATAGTCGTGAAGAGGGCACGACAACACCTTTTGCCCCTAAGGAGAYTGAAAAGATTTGGCATGGGTCCTCAGATCCTCAAAAGTTCTACAGCTGCACCATCGAGAGCATCCTCACCGGTTGCATCACCGCCTGGTATGGCAACTGCTCGGCCTCCGACCACAAGGTGCTACAGAGAGTAGTGCGTACGGCCCAGTACATCACTGGGGCCAAGCTTCCTGCCATCCAGGACCTCTACACCAGGCGGTGTCAGAAGAAGGCCCAAAAGTTGTCAAAGACTCCAGCCACCCTAGTCATAGACTGTTCTCTCTGCTACCGCACGGCAAGCGGAACCGGAGCGCCAAGTCTAGGTCCAACAGCTTCTACCCCCAAGCCATAAGACTGCTGAACCCCCTACTCACTGTTTATTATGTATGCATAGTCACTTTACAGGGAATCACTCAAAATGTCTCCAGCAAAACACACACACTAACAGATCACAGCTGCAGCCCAGTGCAGTCGATCACAGCTGCAGCCCAGTGCAGGCTTCAGACAAAGTAGGCCTCTTTCTGTCTTCCACACAACAAACAGACGTAACCACAAGGTGATACACACCTAATTCCTTCTAGCAGAATCACAGTTTGAATCTGTGGTAAACTGCTTCAGAAAACGCAAGTCCTTACAGAGACAGAGGTGTGTGTGTTGCAGGGAGTGATGGTTGTTGGCCTGTGTCAACACATCTAACTCTCTCAGCAGCTCAACTCCAGGTCACACTTCTATTTAAATTGCCCGAGAGAGAAAGATCGCCTGGAAACCCGACTTTGAATTGCATAGAATTCTACGTTTCGCAGAAATGACAGTTTGAACCAGGCAAGTTTCCTGTCACGACCTTCACAAGCCAGAATGTTGAATAAATGTATATTTCAACTTACATAACCGGTTTTTCATGTAGTTGGTCTTTTTGCAGGTAGGAATGTGAGAAAATATATCCACAGGAAAGGATAATTACAACAACTGTTCAAAGCGCTGGTAGTGCCTCAAGATGTGTATCACCTGAACAAGACACCTGAACAAGACACCTGAACAAGACACCTGAACAAGACACCTGAACAAGACACCTGAACAAGACACCTGAACAAGACATCAGAACAAGACACCTGAACAAGACAACATAGAACAAGACACATGAACAAGGACACCTGAACAAGACACCTGAACAAGAGACACCTGAACCAAAACATCAGAAACAAGACACATGAACACTAGCCCAGCTGGTGTTTACATGGTTCTGCTTCAGGTGACAGAAATCTGAAGGCACCAACCAGCGCTTCCAAAAAGACCAACCACACAGACAAACGGTTAAAGTTAATATATTATTTTATTCAGCATTCTGGGCTCATTTCTGGCCTAACATGGGAATAAAATACAATTCAACATCAGGTTTCCAGCACAGACAGAGGCAGACAGAGAGGCCATCTTGGTCCTATAAGATGGAGGCTAGTTAGTTACAGCAGAAACACAGAAAACTCAGACTACTTATACATGTTATAACAACTCATAGAGGCTGGATATACATGTTTATAACAGCTCAAATACCACCTGTTCAGTCTGGCTTTCCCCTCAGCTTTAGCTCAAGCCCTCTTTACTCACCTCTAGCTAAGCTAAGTACCTTACATTTAAATTCTATTGTTTTATTCTCCTTCTGCGGTACAGGTTTTTAGAAAAGTCGTATTAAAATCCCATATATTATTATCAGCTCAATGAAGCCCACCTATGACATACCATAATCAACACACACACACACACACACAACACACACACACACACACAACACACACACACACACACACACACACACACACACACACACACACACACACACCACACACTCTTACCGTTATGAAGGAGACGTTGTTGGGAAATGTTCAGGTGTTCCGTGGCCAGGGGGGAAGAGGGGGGGGGCAGCGATGGGACCCCGACACACCCTGAAGGAGAGGGGGAACGGAGGGAGAGGGCGACCTACACCCCGGGGGCCACTCGAGGGCGACAGCAACGACAGGGTTCTCTTCAGTTTCTCTAGAGCGCTACACTCCTCGTTCTGACCCTCCTCCTCCTCCATCTTCTTCTCAGCCGTACCGGACGCCATCTTAGTTCCGCTCTGTGTTCTTCCTTCACTCTGCTCAGCTGTCTCCGCTTTCTGTTTACTCTCTCCCCCTCTCCCCTCCTCCCTACCCCTGGCGTCCTGTGTGAGTCGTTCGGACAGGAAGTGGCGAATGTTCTGCCTAGCGGCGTGCACCAGCCGCCCGTCTACATCAATACCCAGGATGTGGGTCGGGTTAAAGTGGCGTGCGATGGCCAGGGTCAGGTGACCGGTGCTGCAGCCAATGTCCAGCACCGTCTTCCCTCTGAACCAATCGGGTCGAAGCAGGCCCAGACGAGGGTCCTCAAACCGCCCCACCTGCCCATCACGGTAACCGTAGTAACCGTGGTAGCCGTAATAACGGCTGTAGTTGCCGTGCTGGAACCTGTTTTTCTTCTTCTGGGGTTTGTGGTGGAAGGAGCTCTGGGCCTGCTGCTGACCTACCACCACTGACCCTGACCCCTGACCTCTGAGGCCTGACCCTGGCACCAGGGGGGTGTGGAAGGTGTTGGGTGGGGCAGTGGTGAGGGCGGGGGTCGGAGTAACCGACGAATGGTCAGACCTCGTTGAGGTGGTACGCCGCCGTTTACGCTGCCGATGGCCTCCGTCGCCATGGGGACGGGGTTTAGAGGTGGAGCCAAGTGGCGGGTGGGTGTGTCTCCGGGGCAGAATGGGCGGAACTACCTCATCCCGACAGTTGATGGTGGTGTTGAGTTCGTAGGGCAGAGGAGACTGTGGTACTACGCTTCCAGAGAGGCCCTCTTTGGGAACCTCCGGTACTGCAGCTAGCTCACCAGTAACACTGACGCTAACGCTGGCAGGGAACAGAGCTAACACCTCACCTCCTGTCCCTGAATCACCCCCAGCTTCTACCTTTGACCCCTCAGCCTGTATGGGGGGTTCAGGCTGCGGCCCCCCTCCTCCTCCTCCTCCTCCTCCGTGGTGACGGTTGCGGTGTCTCTTCCTGTTTTTCATGGGGGAGACCAGCACCCCTCCCCCCTCCTCTCCTCCCCCACTCTTCAGGTTCAGGGGGTCTGTGATGTCACGCGGTACCAGGATCTCTACAGGGTCTCTGGCCCGGGCCGGTAGGGGTGAGGACTTGGGCGTCTCGGCATTCAGAGCGCGGCTCACCTCCTCATCCAATAAAGAATTGAGGTTCAGCGGGTCGAAAATGTTCCCGCCCAACAGGAAGTTGGAGGGAAGGACGGGGTCTGATTGACTGTCACTGTTGGCGCGGCGACGACGCTTCCCGAAGCCCGGGTGCTTGAAGCTGCCGCCCAGGGAGTAGCGCCGCTTCCCCATTCGCTGCTGCTGTCCTGGAGGGAAGACCTGGGGGTTGTTGTGGGGGGGCTGAAGGCCGTTTTTGGTCTTTAGGGGGTGTGTACTTCTTGTTTTGGGGCCGTGGGGATGTGGCTGTTCCGTTAGAACCATACTTCCGGTGAAACCGGTTGGTCCCAGACAGGGAGGGTGAGGGGACATCATTACCCCACCCACCCTGTCCACTCCCCCCTCCCCCCCTCCTGACGCAGGGCCTTCTGGGACAGCAGCGTCGCCCCGCCCATCACGCGGTAGAACAGTCTCTTTGTCCAATGACATCCTGATCATCTTTTTCCTGTGGGAGACACTGCAGGCGCCTCGGCCAATGGCATCGATCTACAGACAGGAAGTGGGAGGAGTTAAGGGTCATTTACACACCAGATTTTAAAAAACAGCTGATCTAAGGCAGTATCTCAAATGACACTGTTCCCTTTTTGTGCACTACTTTTGAACTGAGTCAAGCTGCCACACGTAGGGCTCTAGTCAGAAGTAGTGCACTATTTACAAGATAACAGGGAGCCAGCCATATGAAACACTTCCCTCCAAACCTGTTACTTTTGTATAATTCTCTCTTTCTGACTGTCAGTCTCTCCTCACGCTGCTCTCACGCCTAGACAGAGACAAGGTGCACAGCCAAACTATCTAACAGGCCAAGCTCTGTGAGCGGTGTGAGAGTTCTCCAACCCCACACTCCCCCTCTGCGTGCCGTGCGTGGCTCCGCCTCCCGCGTATTGAAATAGAACAGCTAATCTGCATAAACACGTCCTCGGATTCAGTCGTCACTCATTCTCATGAATAATTCAGCAGAAGCGCGAGCTGCGTGGAAAACCGCGCAACCACGCACAATGAGTGACAGCCGAACGGCCAGGCCCCCCTCACACACACACACACACACACTGCCTTCCCCGACCGAAGCTGCTCTCTCTCCCCGCCTTCTCTCTCCACGGCGGCTCCCTCCCCCGAGACACTGAACGCTTTAAAAAAGACAACAAAAATACACCCATCAACTGACTTAGCGAGAGGTTTCCTAACGTTCTCCTACTGCGAGTAAACCTGACCTCATGCACTTCCTACTAAAGTACACAATCAGATCGAAATCATAACACCTACATGAAAGACCCCTTCCCGAAGAAAAAAAAATCGTTTGCGTCAGACCATTACATTTTTGTCGTCCTGTCTGATCAGTTATCTGTGTGTGTGTATGTATGTATGTATGTATGTAAGCTACTGAGTTCTCTCTCGCTCTCTAAACTCTGAAACGTTTCTACAACTGCTTGAGCTTAGCTATTTATTGCTGAGTTTCAGCGGAGCCACGCTCTTTATATGCCCCTGCAAACACACACCGTGGGCGACATACTATCCGACCAATAGCTGTTCTCTCTGGGGCCCGACCTCCTCAAAGTGACCAATGGAATCTTAGCATCGGCTTGGAAATATGATTATGTCCCGCCTTCTTAGGAGAGGTATCCCCGCCTCTGCCTGTCAGAATTGTCAACTCATCGATTTTGGCGTGTCATTTAGCCCAATAAACGTTTAAATTATGTTAATCAACGCTATATTTGATACAGACACCGACTGAACCACTCAGATCCGTGTTAGTTCAGTCTGTGCGTGTCGAGGAAATTGTTTGTTAGCGACAGAACAGGGATCTGAAACGGACACCCCAGCCCATGTCAACAAGAAGGCAGTTAGCGAAAGCTATATTTTACTGCAGATCGTTTATGAATACCCCCACCAGTTAAACTAGTCAATAGTATGAAAGAGAGCATATTTGGTAACGATAGACAACAAAGATGTGTCTTATATTAAGCGGTTTCCCCTCCCCCACCCACCCCCCTCCCGCATCTTGCTCATGGTGTAAGGAACACGCTTATGGGTAATGTAATTTTTTCAAATACTGCAGAACACACGAACAAAACAGTGAACGTTTTGCCACACAAACGGTTGAAAAGTTGCCTAACCGAAAACGTAGTCTTTACTGAACCCATCCATCACCATAATCCCACATGAAACTAGGTCAACTACAAAGATAGCAACATCCACAGAATGGGCACTGCCACGAAACTGGCCAAACTACAAAGCATAGCAACATCCACAGAATGGGCACTGCCCACGAAACTGGCCAAACACAAAAGCATAGCAACATCCACAGAATGGGCACTGCCCACAAAACTGGCCAAACTACAAAGCATAGCAACATCCACAGCATAGCAACATCCACAGATGGGCACTGCCCACGAAACTTGCCAAACTACAAAGCATAGCAATCCACAGAATGGGCACTGCCCACGAAACTGGCCAAACTACAAAGCATAGCAACCTCACAGAATGGCACTGCCCACGAAAACTGGCCAAACTACAAAGCATAGCAACATCCACAGAATGGCACTGCCCATGAAACTGGCAAACTACAAAGCATAGCAAACGTCCACAGAGTGCACTGCCCACGAAACTGGCTAAACTACAAAGCATAGCAACATCCACAGAGTGGGCACTGCCCACGAAACTGCCAAACTACAAAGCATGCAACATCCAACAGAATCGGGCACTGCCCACGAAAACTGGCCAACTACAAAGCATAGCAACGTCCACAGAATGGGCACTGCCACGAACTGGCCAAACTACAAGCATAAGCAACTCCACAGAATGGGCACTGCCCACGAAACTGGCCAAACTACAAGCATAGCAACATCCACAGAATGGGCACTGCCCACGAAACTTGGCCAAACTACAAAGCATAGCAACAGTCCACAGAATGGCACCTGCCACGAAACTGGCCAAACTAACAAGCATACAACATCCACAGAATGGCTTCCCACGAAACTGGGCCAAAACTACAAAGCATAGCAACATCCACAGAATGGGCACTGCCCACGAAACTGGCCAAACTACAAAGCATAGCAACGTCCACAGAGTGGGCATTGCCCACGAAACTGGCCAAACTACAACGGATAGCAACGTCCACAGAGTGGGCACTGCCCACGGAACTGGCCAAACTACAAAGCATAGCAACGTCCACAGAGTGGGCACTGCCCACGAAACTGGCCAAACTACAAAGGATAGCAACGTCCACAGAGTGGGCACTGCCCACGGARCTGGCCAAACTACAAAGCATATCAACGTCCACAGAGTGGGCACTGCCCATGACAACGTCCACAGAGTGGGCACTGCCCATGACAACGTCCACAGAGTGGGCACTGCCCATGACAACGTCCACAGAGTGGGCACTGCCCACGGAACTGGCCAAACAGAACGCTCACAGAAGTGGCGGTAAAACCATCGCGAGACCAGACAACAGTTGCGGTGCTAGCTGGCTACACAAAACCACCTCACACTACGACTTTCATAATACAACGATTAACCGCTACGTAGGTAAAATACGAGATTATATACCGGTGTTTAACTGGAAAGGCGAGCTACACCAAAGATACATCTCGCTTAAGGAAAATGGAAACAGTTGCGGGTAAATAGAAAACGTTAGCTTGGTCAGTGTGACGATAGATAGCCAGCTAGCTAGATGCCGTTAGCTAACTATTAGCTACATTCGGCATCTAGTTTGCTTGCTAGCTAACGTTAACGTTAGAAAGTTAGCAAGATAACGTGAGCCAGCTTGCTAAATAGATAGCTTTCAGTTTAGCTACGTTAACCTCGTTAACGTTAGTCCTTTGGCTAGGTAACTTTCCGTTAGCAAGCTAAGTTAGTCAAGGATTGTTGCAAACTTTATATAACTAACTAGCTAATTTTCTAGCAGTTAATTACATATCTAACTACATTGCTAACTTGGCTAGCTTTGGATTTGTCGACATGTTGACAGACTGCATCATGACATGTCTTTGGTAACGTTACACAGGTCAGAAAGAGAAGGCGAAGTTTGCCCCGCTGGTGCCCCGTGAGAAGAAGCCAGGGCATGGAGAGAAAGGAGAGGTGAAAAAGAGTGAGAATAAGTGTAAAGAAGAGGGGGGTGGAAATAAGGAGAGAAACATTGATGTAGGAAAGAAGACAGGAGGATCATGTGAAGGAGAGAGAGGAGTAGAGAGCAAGGGTAAGGCCTCTGGGTTAGAGAAGAAAAGAGGAGAACGGATGAAGAAAGAAGGGAAGAAGAAGATGCCAGATACAGAAAAAGCTAGGGCTGCCGATGAAGGGGTTCCCCAACAACAGGAAGGTAAAGAGGGAGAGAGAGGAGGAGGCGAGGGAGCGAAGGAGAATAAAAAACAGAAAAATAAGGAGGAAGACCAATCCAGTAATGAAACAGAACAAGGGAAGGAGAGAATGAATGTGAAAAAGAAGAAGAAAGAGAATGAGAAGGTCAGAAAGGAAGGGAAAGAGATGAAAAAGAAGAGACAGAGGGATGAGASAGAGAGCAATAAGAAGGTAGTGTGTGGAATACAGTTAGTGTTCCTTACTTAGCCAGAAGTAATACAGCTGGTAGGCCTTACTTAGCMAGTAGTAATACAGTTAGTAGGCCTTACTTAGCCAGTAGTAATACAGTTAGTAGACCTTACTTAGCCAGTAGTTAAAACAGTTAGTAGACCTTACTTAGCCATAGTAATTACGATTAGTAGGCCTTACTTAGCCAGTAGTAATACAGTTAGTAGGACCTTAATTAGCCAGTTAGCAAACAGTTAGTAGGACCTTAATTAGCCAGTACTAAAACAGTTATAGGACCTTACTTAACCAGTAGTAATACAGTTAGTAGGCCTTACTTAGCCAGTAGCAAACAGTTAGTAGGCCTTAATTAGCCAGTAGCAAACAGTTAGTAGGACCTTAATTAGCCAGTACTAAACAGTTAGTAGGCCTTACTTAGCCAATAGCAAACAGTTAGTAGGCCTTAATTAGCCAGTAGCAAACAGTTAGTAGGACCTTACGTAGCCAGTACTAAAACAGTTAGTGTTCCTTACTTAGCCAGAAGTAATACAGCTGGTAGGCCTTACTTAGCCAGTAAAACAGTTAGTGGTCCTTACTTAGCCAGAAGTAATACAGCTGGTAGGCCTTACGTAGCCAGTACTAAAACAGTTAGTGTTCCTTACTTAGCCAGAAGTAATACAGCTGGTAGGCCTTACTTAGCCAGTAGTAATACAGTTAGTAGACCTTACTTAGCAGTAGTAATACAGTTAGTAGACCTTACTTAGCCAGAGTAAAAACAGTTAGTAAGACCTTACTTACCAGTAGTAATACAGTTAGTAGACCTTACTTAGCCAGTAGTAATACAGTTAGTAGACCTTACTTAGCCAGAGTCATACAGTTAGTAGCCTTACTTAGCCAGTACTAAAACAGTTATATAGGCCTTACTTAGCCAGTAGTCATACAGTTAGTAGACCTTACTTAGCCAGTACTAAAACAGTTAGTAGGCCTTACTTAGCCAGTAGTAAAACAGTTAGTGTTCCTTACTTAGCCAGTAGTAATACAGTTAGTAGGCCTTACTTAGCCAGTACTAAAACAGTTAGTAGGCCTTACTTAGCCAGTAGTAATACAGTTAGTAGACCTTACTTAGCCAGTAGTCATACAGTTAGTAGACCTTACTTAACCAGTAGTAATACAGTTAGTAGACCTTACTTAGCCAGTTATAAAACAGTTAGTAGCGCTTACTTAGCCAGTACTAAAACAGTTAGTAGACCTTACTTAGCCAGTAGTAATACAGTTAGTAGGCCTTACTTAGCCAGTAGCAAACAGTTAGTAGGACCTTAATTAGCCAGGTCATACAGTTAGTAGGCCTTACTTAGCCAGTAGTAATACAGTTAGTAGGCCTTACTTAGCCAGTAGCAAACAGTTAGTAGGACCTAATTAGCCAGTAGTCATACAGTTAGTAGGCCTTACGTAGCCAGTACTAAAAACAGTTAGTAGACCTTACTTAGCCAGTAGTAATACAGTTAGTAGGCCTTACTTAGCCAGTAGCAAACAGTTAGTAGGACCTTAATTAGCCAGTAGTCATACAGTTAGTAGACCTTACTTAGCCAGTAGTCATACAGTTAGTAGGCCTTACTTAGCCAGACTAAAACAGTTAGTAGGCCTTACTTAGCCAGTAGTAATACAGTTAGTAGGCCTTACTTAGCCAGATAGCAAACAGTTAGTAGGACCTTAATTAGCCAGTAGTCATACAGTTAGTAGGCCTTACGTAGCCAGTAGTCATACAGTTAGTAGGCCTTACGTAGCCAGTAGTCATACAGTTAGTAGACCTTAATTAGCCAGTACTAAAACAGTTAGTAGGACCTTAATTAGCCAGTAGTAATACAGTTAGTAGGCCTTACGTAGCCAGTACTAAAACAGTTAGTAGCCTTAATTAGCCAGTAGCAAACAGTTAGTAGTACCTTAATTAGCCAGTACTAAAACATTAGTAGCCTTACTTAGCCAGTACTAAAACAGTTAGTGTTCCTTACTTAGCCAGAAGTAATACAGCTGGTAGGCCTTACTTAGCCAGTACTAAAACAGTTAATGTTCCTTACTTAGCCAGAAGTAATACAGCTGGTAGGCCTTACTTAGCCAGTACTAAAACAGTTAGTGTCCTTACTTAGCCAGAACTAATAACAGGCTAGTAGAGCCTTACTTAGCCAGTACTAACAGTTAGTAGGCCTTACTTAGCCAGTAGTAATACAGTTAGTAGCCTTACTTAGCCAGTAGTAAAACAGTTAGTAGACCTTACTTAGCCAGTAGTAATACAGTTAGTAGGCCTTACTTAGCCAGTAGTAAAACAGTTAGTAGGACCTTAATTAGCCAGTAGTCATACAGTTAGTAGCCTTAATTAGCCAGTAGTCATACAGTTAGTAGGCCTTACGTAGCCAGTACTAAAACAGTTAGTAGGCCTTAATTAGCCAGTAGTAATACAGTTAGTAGGCCTTACGTAGCCAGTACTAAAACAGTTAGTAGGCCTTAATTAGCCAGTAGTAATACAGCTGGTAGGCCTTACTTAGCCAGTAGTAATACAGTTAGTAGACCTTAATTAGCCAGTAGTCATACAGTTAGTAGGCCTTAATTAGCCAGTAGTCATTACAGTTAGTAGGCCTTACGTAGCCAGTACTAAAACAGTTAGTAGGCCTTACTTAGCCAGTCGTAATACGTCCCCGTGTTGACGATCCGCTGTGTTGTTACCTAATCTTACCACCTGGGAGCGGCCCGTAATGAAGTCCAGGATCCAGTTGCAGAGGGAGGTGTTTATTCCCAGGTCCTTAGCTTAGTGATGAGCTTTGTGGGCACTATGCGTTGAACGCTGAGCTGTATTCAATGAACAGCATTCTCACGTAGGTGTTCCTTTTGTCCAGGTGGGAAAGGGCAGTGTTGAGTGCAATAGAGATTGCATCATCTGTGGATCTGTTGGGTGGTATGAAATTGGAGTGGGTCTAGGGTTTCCGGATAATGGTGTTGATGTGAGCCATGACCAGCCTTTCAAAAGCAGTTCATTGTCTACAAGACATGAGTGCTACGGATTGGTAGTCATTTAGGCAGGTTACCTTAGTGTTTTTGGGCACACGGACTATGGTGGTCTGCTTGAAACATGTAGGTATTACAGGCTYATCCAGGACAGGTTGAAAATGTCAGTGAAGACACTTGCCAGACACTTACTCACATCGCCTACGGAGAGCGTGATMACATAGTCGCCTGGAACAGCTGATGCTCTCATGCATGCCTCAGTGTTGCTTGCCTCGAAGCGAGCATAGAAGTGATTTAGCTCGTCTGGTAGGCTTGTTCCATTCAAAATCAGCCGTTTCCAGCTACAATAGTCAATTACAWCATTAACAATGTCTACGCTGTATTTCAGATCAGTTTGATGTTATTTTAATGGACACAAAATKAGCTTTTCTTTCAAAAACAAGGACAATTCTAAGTGACCCAAAACTTTTGAACGATAGTGTATATGCCAATTATTTGATGGCCCTCCCTCCTTCTTCCTGGCCTCTCTCTCTACTTCCCTTTCTCTCTCCCTCCTGTCCCATCTTTTTTTCACTCTCTCTCCTCTATGAGTTGAGGATGGACACAATTGATCACAGTTCTGACCATTAAAAACAGTTGGGATTAGCATGCCTATGTAGAAGCCTGTTAGCTTAGCATTTGTTAGGATTACCATGACGATGAGGAGCATATGCACTCACTTATTAATCAGTGCACCAAACCTGTAAAGTTCTCTCTCTCCTCCCTCCAGGTGCTCCCTCTAACAGACAGTCAGTATGAGGATATATTTGATAGTGCTACGGCGGTTGTGTAGTTAGTTACCCAGAAGTTGATGTAGTAGTGTTAGTTAGTTACCCACCCAGACAGTTGATGTGTCGTGTTAGTTAGTTACCCACCAGAAGTTGATGTAGTAAGTGTTAGTTGTTACCCACCCAGACAGTTGATGTAGTAGTGTTAGTTAGTTACCACCAGACAGTTGATGTAGTAGTGTTAGGTTAGTTACCACCAGACAGTTGATGTGGTATTGTTAGTTAGTTTACCACGACAGTTGATGTGGTTGTGTTAGTTTAGTTACCCACCCAGACAGTTGATGTGGTTGTGTTAGTTACCCACCAGACAGTTGATGTGGTTGTGTTAGTTACCCACCCAGACAGTTGATGTGGTTGTGTTAGTTACCACCCCAGACAGTTGATGTAGTAGTGTTAGTTAGTTACCCCAGACAGTTGATGTGGTTGTGTTAGTTTAGTTACCCACCCAGACAGTTGATGTGGTTGTGTTAGTTTAGTTACCCACAGACAGTTGATGTGTGTGTTAGTTAGTTACCCACCCAGACAGTTGAATGTGGTGTGTTAGTTAGTTACCCACCCAGACAGTTGATGTGTGTGTTAGTTAGTTACCCACCCAGACAGTTGATGTGGTTTGTTTTAGTTAGTTACCCACCCAGACAGTTGATGTGGTTGTGTTAGTTAGTTACCCACCAGACAGTTGATGTAGTAGTGTTAGTTAGTTACCCCACCAGCCAGTTTGATGTGTAGTGTTAGTTAGTTACCCACCCAGACAGTTGATGTGGTTTAGTTAGTTAGTTTACCCACCCAGACAGTTGATGTGGTAGTGTTAGTTAGTTCCCACCCAGACAGTTGATGTGGTATGGTTAGTTTAGTTACCCACCCAGACAGTTGATGTGTAGTGTTAGTTAGTTACCCACCCAGACAGTTGATGTGGTAGTGTTATTAGTTACCCCCAGACAGTTGATGTGTAGTGTTAGTTAGTTACCCACCCAGACAGTTGATGTGTAGTGTTAGTTGTTACCCACCCAGACAGTTGATGTGGTTGTGTTAGTTAGTTACCCACCCAGACAGTTGATGTGGTTGTGTTAGTTAGTTACCACCAGACAGTTGATGTGGTTGTGTTAGTTGTTACCCACCCAGACAGTTGATGTGGTAGTGTTAGTTAGTTACCCCCCAGACAGTTGATGTAGTGTGTTAGTTAGTTTACCCCCCGACAGTTGATGTGGTTTGTTTAGTTAGTTACCCACCCAGACAGTTGATGTGGTGTGGGTTAGTTAGTTACCACCCAGACAGTTTGAATGTGGTGTGTTAGTTAGTTACCCACCCAGACAGTTGATGTGGTTGTGTTAGGTTACCCAGACAGTTGATGTGTTGTGTTAGTTAGTTAACCCACCAGACAGTTGATGTGGTTGTGTTTAGTTTACCACCCAGAACGTTGATGTGGTTGTGTTAGGTTACCCACCCAGACAGTTGATGTAGTAGTGTTAGTTAAGCCCACCCAGACAGTTGATGTGGTTGTGTTAGTTACGCACAGACAGTTGATGTGGTTGTGTTAGTTAGTTACCCACCCGACAGTTTGTGTGTGTGTTAGTTTACCCACCCAGACAGTTGATGTGGTTGTGTTAGTTACGCACGCCAGACAGTTGATGTGGTTGTGTTAGTTACCCACCCAGACAGTTGATTGGTTGTGTTGTTGTACCACCAGACAGTTGATGTGGTTGTGGTTGTTTAGTTACCACACCAGACAGTTGATGTGGTTGTGTTAGTTACCCACCAGACAGTTGATGTGGTTGTGTTGTAGTTACCCAGACAGTTGTGTGGTTGTGTTAGGTTACCCATCCCAGACAGTTGATGTGGTTGTGTTAGTTACCCACCCAGACAGTTGATGGTGGTTGTGTTAGTTACCCACCCAGACAGTTGATGTGGTTGTGTTAGTTAGCCCACCCAGACAGTTGATGTGGTTTGTGTTAGTTACCCACCCAGACAGTTTGATGTGGTTGTGTTGTTAGTTACCCAGACAGTTGATGTGGTTGTTGTAGTTACCCACCCAGACAGTTGATGTGGTTGTGTTAGTTACCCACCCAGACAGTTGATGTAGTTGTGGTTAGTTAGTTACCCCCACCAGACAGTTTGATGTGGTTGTGTTAGTTACCCACCCAGACAGTTGATGTGGTTGTGTTAGTTAGTTACCACCCAGACAGTTGATGTGGTTGTGTTAGTTAGTTACCCCCACCCAGCAGTTGTGTGGTTGTGTTAGTTAGTTACCCACCAGACAGTTGATGTGGTTGTGTTAGTTAAGTTTACCCCACCCAGACAGTTGATGTGGTTGTTTTAGTTAGTTACCCACCCAAGCAGTTGATGTGGTTGTGTTAGTTAGTTACCCACCCAGACGTTGATGTAGTAGTGTTAGTTAGTTACCCACCCAGACAGTTGATGTGGTTGTGTTAGTACCCACCAGACAGTTGATGTGGTTGTGTTAGTTACGTTCTCAGATCAGTTGATGTGTAGTGTTAGTTAGTTACCCACCCAGACAGTTGATGTGGTTGTGTTAGTTACCCACCCAGACAGTTGATGTGGTTGTTGTTGTTACCCCCCCAGACAGTTGATGTGGTTTGTGTTAGTTAGTTACCCACCCAGACAGTTGATGTAGTAGTGTTAGTTAGTTCCCACCCAGACATTTGATGTGGTTGTGTTAGTTACCCACAGACAGTTGATGTGTGTGTTAGTTGTTACCCACCCAGACAGTTGATGTAGTTGTGTTGTTAGTTACCCACCCAGACAGTTGATGTGGTGTGTTAGTTTTGTTACCACCCAGAACGTTGATGTGGTTGTGTTAGTTAGTTACCCACCCAGACAGTTGATGTGGTTGTGTTAGTTAGTTACCCACCCAGACAGTTGATGTGGTTGTGTTTGTTAGTTACCACCCAGACAGTTGATGTGGTTGTGTTAGTTACCCACCCAGCCAGTGAGATGTGTAGTGTTAGTTAGTTACCCACCCAGACAGTTTGATGTGGTTGTGTTAGTTACCACCCAGACGTTGATGTGGTTGTGTTTAGTTACCCACCCAGACAGTTGATGTGTAGTGTTAGTTAGTTACCCACCCAGACAGTTGATGTGGTTGTGTTAGTTACCCACCGCAGACAGTTGTGTGTTAGTAGTGTTAGTTAGTTACCCACCAGACAGTTGATGTAGTAGTGTTAGTAGTTACCCACCCAGACAGTTGATGTGGTTTGTGTTGTTACCCACCCAGACAGTTGATGTAGTAGTGTTGTTAGTTACCCACCCAGACAGTTGATGTGGTTGTGTTAGTTACCACCCAGACAGTTGATGTAGTAGTGTTTAGTTAGTTACCCCCCAGACAGTTGATGTGGTTGTGTTAGTTAGTACCCCCAGACAGTTGATGTAGTAGTGTTAGTTGTTACCCACCAGACAGTTGATTGTAGTGTGTTAGTTAGTTACCCCCAGACAGTTGATGTGGTTGTGTTAGTTGTTACCCACCAGACAGTTGATGTGGTTGTGTTGTTATACCAGCCAAGTTGATGTGGTTGTGTTAGTTACCGTCACCCAGACAGTTGATGTGTGTGTTAGTTAGTTACCCACCAGACAGTTGATGTGGTTGTGTTGTTAGTTACCCACGCCAGACAGTTGATGTGGTTGTGTTAGTTACCAGACAGTTGATGTAGTTGTGTTAGTTAGTTACCACCCAGACGTTGATGTGGTTGTGTTAGTTGTTACCCACCCAGACAGTTGATGTGTTGTGTTAGTTACCCACCCAGACAGTTTGATGTGGTTGTGTTGTTCCCACCGACAGTTGATTGGTTGTGTTAGTTTCCACCCAGACAGTTGAATGTGGTTGTGTTTAGTTACCCACCAGACAGTTGATGTGGTTGTGTTAGTTACCCCCCAGACAGTTGATGTGGTTGTGGTGTGTTAGTTACCCACCCAGACAGTTGATGTGGTTGTGTGTTACCACCAGACAGTTTGCATGTGGTTGTGTTAGTTAGTTCCCACCCAGACAGTTGATGTGTGTGTTAGTTTAGTTACCCACCCAGACAGTTGATGTGGTTGGTGGTTAGTGTTACCCCACCAGACAGTTGATGTAGTAGTGTTAGTTAGCCCACCCAGACAGTTGATGTGGTGTTTTTTAGTTACCCACGCCAGACAGTTGATTGTGGTTGTGTTAGTTACCCCACCCAGACAGTTGATGTGGTTGTGTTAGTTACCCCGAGCTTGATGTGGTTTGTGTGTTCCCCCAGACAGTTGATGTGGTTGTGTTAGTTAGTACCCACCCAGACAGTTTGATGTGTTTGTGTGTTAGTTAGTTACCCACCCAGACAGTTGATGTGTTGTGTTAGTTTACCCACCCAGACAGTTGAGTGTGGTTGTGTTAGTTAGTTCCCACCCAGACAGTTGATGTGGTTGTGTTTAGTTAGTTACCCACCCAGACAGTTGATGTAGTATGTTAGTTAGTTCCCACCCAGACAGTTGATGTGGTTGTGGTGTTAGTTAGTTACCCACCCAGACAGTTGATGTGGTTGGTGTTAGTTACCCACCCAGACAGTTGATGTGGTTGTGTTAGTTCACGCCAGACAGTTGATGTGGTTGTGTTAGTTCCCAGACAGTTGATGTGGTTGTGGTTAGTTTAGTTACCCACCCGACAGTTGATGTGTAGTGTTAGTTAGTTACCCACCAGACAGTTGATGTGGTGTGTTAGTTAGTTACCCACCAGACAGTTGATTGTGGTTGTGTTAGTTAGTTACCCACCCAGACAGTTGATGTGGTTGTGTTAGTTTCCCACCGACAGTTGATGTGTTGTGTTAGTTTAGTTACCACCCAGACAGTTGATGTGGTTGTGTTAGTTACCCCCAGACAGTTGATGTGGTTGTGTTAGTTAGTTACCCAGACAGTTGATGTGGTTGTGTTAGTTTACCCCCAGACAGTTGATGTGGTTGTGTTAGTTAGTTACCACAGACAGTTGAGTGTGGTTGTGTTAGTTACCCACAGAGTTGATGTGGTTGTGTTAGTTAGTTACCACCCAGACAGTTGATGTGGTTGTGTTAGTTAGTTACCCACCAGACAGTTGATTGTGGTTGTTTGTTTAAGTTACCACCCAGACAGTTGATGTGGTGTGGTTTAGTTAGTTACCCACCAGCAGTTGATGTGTAGTGGTTGTTAGTTACCCACCCAGACAGTTGATGTGGTTGTGTTGTAGTTAGTTACCCACCAGACAGTTGATGTAGTAGTGTTAGTTAGTTACCCACCCGAGACAGTTTGATGTGGTTGTGTTAGTTTAGTTACCCAGACAGTTGATGTGGTTGTGTTAGTTTACCCACCCAGACAGTTTGATGTGGTTGTGTTAGTTAGTTACCAGACAGTTGATGGTGGTTGTGTTAGTTACCCACCCAGACAGTTGATGTTGGTTGTGTTAGTTACCCACCAGACAGTTTGTGTGGTAGTGTTAGTTACCCACGCCAACGTTGATGTGGTTGTGTTAGTTTACCACCCAGACAGTTGATGTGGTTGTGTTAGTTAGTTATCCCACGACGTTGATGTGGTTGTGTTAGTTTACCCACCCAGACAGTTGATGTGGTTGTGTTAGTTAGTTTACCACCAGCAGTTGATGTGGTGTGTGTTAGTTACCCCCCAGACAGTTGATGTGGTTGTGTTAGTTACCCAGACAGTTTGATGTGGTTGTGTTAGTTAGTTACCCACCCAGACAGTTGATGTGGTTGTGGTTAGTTACCCACCCAGACAGTGTGTGTGTGGTTGTGTTAGTTAACCCACCCAGACAGTTGATGTTTGTAGTTGGTGTTAGTTACCACCCACAGTGATGTGTAGTGTTGTTAGTTACCCCCCCAGACAGTTGATGTGGTTGTGTGTTAGTTAGTTCCCACCCAGACCAGTTGATGTGGTTGTGTTAGTTGTTACCCACCCAGACAGTTGATGTAGTTGTGTTAGTTACCCACCCAGACAGTTGATGTGGTTGTGTTAGTTAGTTCCCACCAGACAGTTGATGTGGTTGTGTAGTTTAAGTTACCACCAGACAGTTGATGTGTGGTTGTTGTTAGTTACCCACCCAGACAGTTGATGTGGTTGTGTTAGTTAGCCCACGCCCCAGACAGTTGATGTGGTTGTGTTAGTTTACCCACCCAGACAGTTGGATGTGGTTGTGTTAGTTACCCACGCCAGACAGTTGATGTGTTGTGTTAGTTTAGTTTACCCACCCAGACAGTTGATGTGGTTGTGTTAAGTTACCGCCCCCAGACAGTTGATGTGGTTGTGGTTAGTTAGTTTTCCACCCCAGACAGTTGATGTGGTTTGTGTTATTAGTTACCCACCGCAGACAGTTGATGTGTTTGTAGTTGTGTAGTTAGTTACCCACAGAAGTTGATGTGTTGTGGTAGTGTTAGTTAGTTCCCACCCAGACAGTTGATGTAGTAGTGTTAGTTTAGTTACCCACCCAGACAGTTGGATGTGGTTGTGTTAGTTAGTTACCCACCCAGACAGTTGATGTGGTTTGTGTTAGTTAGTTACCCACCCAGACAGTTGATGTGGTAGTGTTAGTTAGTTACCCACCAGACAGTTGATGTAGTAGTGTTATAGTTAGTTACCCACCCAGACAGTTGATGTGGTTGTGGTTGTGTTAGTTAGTTACCCAGCAGTTGATGTGGTTGTGGTAGTGTTAGTTAGTTACCCACCAGACAGTTGATGTGGTTGTGGTTGTGTTAGTTAGTTACCCAGACAGTTGATGTGTGTTGTGGTAGTGTTAGTTAGTTACCCAGACAGTTGATGTGGTTGTGGTAGTGTTAGTTAGTTACCCACCCAGACAGTTGATGTGGTTGTGGTAGTGTTAGTGTTAGTTACCACCCAGACAGTTGATGTGGTTGTGGTTGTGTTAGTTAGTTACCCAGACAGTTGATTGGTTGTGGTAGTGTTAGTTAGTTACCCACCCAGACAGTTGATGTAGTATGTTAGTTACCCACCCAGAAGTTGATGTAGTAGTGTTATCGGTTAGTTACCCACCCAGACAGTTGATGTAGTAGGTGTTATAGTTAGTTTTACCCACCCAGAAGTTGATGTGGTTGTGGTGTGGTTAGTTACCCCCAGACAGTCTTGATGTTGGTTGTGGTAGTGTTATTTAGTTACGCCACCCAGACAGTTGTCTAAGGTGTCTCCAGA
>NW_019947575.1:0-8376 GCF_002910315.2 Salvelinus sp. IW2-2015
ATAATCGATGGGTGACTAACATATCGTACAATTGGTTCCTTGACTTTTGCTAGAGAAAAATGAGGTTCCCATGAGCAGTACAATGCTGAGGTTGGGACCAGATGTGTGAAGAAAATAGAATGTCTCTTTAGTGTATCGTGCTATAGGCGAAGATACAAGCATCATCTGTCAGTCGAACTTTGGTATGGATGGTTGAGTAGGGACAAATGTATCTTTCATTATCTGGTACAGCTAAGCGTCTACCACGGCACTTATGGGCAGAACACACAAAGCTTGACTTTCCAGTTCAGTTCCATAAGCTAGCCAAGTGGCGGCGATAGGCCTGTATCATGGCGTTCACGACCCCTAGGGCTGAAGCAGCAGCGCAGAGAACGGTAAAAGGAGGACCCTTCATAAGGGGAGTCCTTCCCGGGGCCTGGATAAACTTTCAATAATGCTGAACTAACTATGGACTTTAATCCTGTGATAAATCGACCCATGTACCTTCATATAACGATGCATCACTCAATTCACAATACCCTAGATGGGGTCTCCTTGCGTCCTCCTAGCATCATCTCTATTTTCTATGGGCTGCAGCAGGGGAACGTCAAATATCATACAAATCAATATGCCGGCGTCTGAAGATGATCTAGCTTACCCCGTCCTATCTACAACGATTAGCCTTCTTTCAGAGTTGAATCGCCAATGCCTGATCCGTTTCCTGCCCTCGCCGCCTTGGCTGATCACGCACTCGATCAGGGAAATTTTGGGGTCATTGTCCATTCCAAGGAAGGCTCTCTGTCTTGATGTCTCAGTCAGATCAAGGCTATATCACGCCCTGCATTTTGCATCACGTGCTACTGTCGCGACGGCTGTTTGACATTCTTGGAGGTGGACTGAGGGCGCTATGAAGTGTGCTATTGTATATCAGCCTCTCCATGAGATTGTCAAAGGCAATGAAATACCGGAAGCCCTGTGGGATGAGAAGTCCACTTTCTCCGATTCTCTCGATTTTCACTTCCTGAGGTCTCCCTGGGCCAAGTTTGTCTCAGGCGAGAAATCTGCAAGGCAGGGACCAGTTCTGGTCTACCTTGTTGGTATACTCACAGATATAATTCAAACGGTTTTAGACAAACTTGAGAGTGTTTTTCTATCCAATAGTAATTATAATATGCAGTTTGGTACGAGCCCCAAAAAAGTACGAAACAATTTTAGAGTTTACATCGCGCGAGGCATGGGCTTTATTAATTTTGGCCGAACGATTTTTTTACAATAGCTTGGGGTGAATCAATCACACTCACGCGTTGTTCCTCGGGCGGCCTTATGCTCTGGCTTGGGCTGGCAGCATGGCGAAAGAAAGTTTCGTCATTCGTATTCTTTGGCGTGCTTGTTGCGGGTATGGTTACTTTTTAATAGCTGGCTTTCTTCTGCTGGTGCTCTTGGGCGCCTTATTCATTCTCCTTGTTTCTTCATCTTTCTCCGATTTCCCTTGTCGGCATGTCTGTTTTAGATACGATACTGATTCTCCTGCGCATAGATTCCTCATCTTGGTTTGTCTGGCCGCCTTCACTTATCTCCCTTGTCTCTTGTATTGTATCTGCTCTATTTCCTGTGGGTGCTCTCTGTTTTGGTGTGGATAGGTTCACATCATCCGGTAATGTAGTGTGTCTTCCACTCGTTAGCGTCCTTCTCCCGAGTCTGTTTACTAATTCACGCGTCAAGAGATCTATTATGAGGTAGAATATGACTGCGCTTCTAGTACCACACTCTCGCTAGACTCGAATAGGAGTCATATCTCCTATGGGCCTCATATGAGTGAGACTATGCTCACGACTCTACTCGAGCTGTAATCACACATACAATGCTCAAGGATAGGATAACAAAGAATATCTCATGACAAAAATGTTATGAGCCTAGTAGAACAGCAATCAATGCTTCCAATTCTCTATACTACGTGATATGTGTTTGCTGGACATAAATAGTGATTAATTATACAAAAAGGCTTAAAAACATTATTTAGTATATAAGATCAAGGTAGTATAGTGTCACGTGTTTGATCCTTCAGTCAAAGGACATGCAAACTAAACTACGCCACTCTGTTATATAAATATGGCAAATACAAATACAATACAAAGGGAGTTTGGTGGTCTATATAATATAGACGACAGCAACCATAGGCAAATTTACTAATAATTTGGTTGAGCTAATATAAGATGCAATATACGCGCTGTCCTGTAATAGATTGTAGGATATTTCTTTGGGAAAATACTTTCATACATGCGCTAGAGTTTCTTTATGCAATAATAAGATACGTACTAATACAATGATCTATTTAATCCTTTTCCTTATTTTTGCCAAGAGAATACCCTGGGTCAACACTACTATCCTGGCTCAATACTATGGGTCTACTTGTTACACGATAAGGGTGATATTCACTAGGCAGTTGCAGAGTAATCTCTCACTAAGTGACAGTACCAAATCTATACACAGTTTGCTTTCCTTGCTCTAAACGGCATTTGCAGCTTCAGTTGATAGGCCACTCCTCTGTTTCGACGCCAACGACATTAGCTGAATTCAACTGGTCAATTTACATTGGATGCTATCGCAAATTGTTTTATTGTAATATGTATCCAGGTTAAATAACAACTTACTCTTAATTTCATGTTTTTTTTCTTTGACACAATTTATAATGCAGAGTTAAAACAAAATACAAGAATTTAACTAATGGGCTGTCTGGTCAAATCTCATTGACTCTTCCATTCTACTTGTGTAGAGTTGTCATGGCTCTATCTTTGTTCTGACCTATTTCATTTTCTCTCTCTTATATTCCAGACAAACAATATGCTTTCTGATTGTTGGGACTTCTATATCACCTAAATTAGAAAAAAAGTCCATTCTAATTGTTGGTGATCTTTACTTGCAGAATATACCGTTTCAGATTAGATAATTGAAACTGGATGTTCATATATCTAAAATATAAATTTTGGTTGTGGCAATTTAATAGGATGATCCCGCGTTCGTATAAGGTAAGTAGGCTAGAGATTGAAAGAGATTTGGGCCCTATAGATCCTCAGAATGAACATCTTAGCGTGGCTCTAACGAAAGCTTTATGGCGTGATAGGACAGGGCCTGGCCATTATCTCATTCAGCAAAGTAAATTACTTCAGGCCAATGCATGCTATATACCACCCAACCAAGATAAGCAAGCTGAGAGGGAACATGAAATTCTGCTTTTGTTGAAAATTATGATTTATGTATTTGTAATATAGCACTGGGGCGTGTTTTGTTTGTCTGGCCGTGTGTAAGTGTGTGTGTCGTGATGATGTGTGTGTGTGTGTGTGTGTGTGTGGTGTGTGTGTGTGTGTGTGTGCGTGTGTGAGTTCTCCGTTCAGCGTGCGTGGCGTGCGTCGTGGCGTGCGTTGGTGCGTGTGTGCGGCGTGCGTGCATGTGGGGGTATTTATTTTGCATTGAAGTCATAGTTTTGGCAAATTGCTTATGATTACAAGACACATAGTCTATTACATCTTTACACTGTTATTATTGTTCTTAAACCTTATAGTAGCACAATTGCTGGAAAAAGTGTACCTGCTGACATTATCTAAATTTGAGCAATTAAGTCATTACCGTTCAATTACATTCACAGTATATTCATTACATTCACAAGTAATATTATATCTATATTAGCAGTACATTACATTACAGTATATATATTACAGTACATTAGATTAGTAGTATACATTACATTAGCATACATTCCATTCCATTATATTACATTACATTACATTACATTAGCAGTATTTACATTACATTAACAGTATATTACATTACAGTATATTATAGCATTACAGTAATTAGCATTACATTACAGTATATTACATTTCATTAGGCAGTATATTATCCTTACCTAAAATCCCGTAGCGTCGCTACTCCCTATGGGAGGGAACCTATAAATCAAGTTAACGTAGGCTAGTCTTTCTAAGCTAGCATTATATAGCACAAAAGTATGGGGGACACCCCTTCAATATTAGTGATTCGGCTATTTCAGCCGGCAGCCTGCTTGCTGACGGTGTAATAAAATCGAGCACACAGACTGGCCCTCCATAGACAAACATTTGGCAGTAGAATGGGCTTACTGGAGAGCTGCAGAGAGCTTTCATTGTGTTAGCCTTCATAGGATTTGCCACCTTTCCAAAAGTTAGTTCGTCATTCTTGGCTGCTAGAGCTGTCGCCGGTAAAGCTGTCAGTGCCGTTTTGTGAAGTGGAACGTCTATGCTGCAACAGTGGCTCAACCGCGAAGTGGTAGGCCACAACAAGCTCAGCTAGAAGGAACCGGCCTGAGGTGAAGCGCATTAGCGTGTTAAAAATTGGCCTGTCCTTTTTTTCGCGAAAGCTCACTCGCGATCAACTGTCTCTGGAAGCAACGTCAGACATATAACTGTTCTCAGGTGCTTCTGAAATGGTTTTCCATGGCCAAGCAGCCGGCACAACACAGCCTGAGATTACATGCACAAGCAGGCGTCGGCTGGAGTGGTGTAAAGGCTGGGCTTCCGCATTGGACTCTGGAGCAGTGGAAACGCGTTCTCTGGCAGTGATAAATACACCTCACCATCTGGGTTTGGTGAATGTCAGGAGAATGCTTCCTCACGCTGCTCGCCTGAATGCTTATATCTGTGGCCCAACTGTAAAGGTTTGGTGGAGCGAGGCAATAGTGGGACCATACAAAAAGTGGGACCATAACTCATACCTCTAATGCTGATGATGAGCTTTAGTATAGTTGAGGTCAGTGTGAACGATGACCCGTAGCAGGTATCGCATTTATCACAGATATGAAATCGGTTAGATTTACATAGACTCAGAGTTTGCGAAAGTGACATAATAAAACGCATAAAATTTTAACAACGCATCCGTTCCATTCCTACATACGTCTTGGTCAACAAACTATCAAGTTTCTTGGTCGCATTTGGCAACGCCTCGGTTAGGACATCTATTTGTGGCATGAACACAAGTAATTTTTCCCACAATTGTTTAGGCCTGTGAATACATACTAAGATTCCATTTCACTTATAATGCCTGTTATCGGGAGCTGAGTTCGGCGATGGGTCATATAGTTTTCTGCATCCGCCTGTACTGCCTAAGCGTTTGAATTTGTGGCTTTCAGACAGCTTGGCAAAATTTCAGAAAAATTATGTCATGGCTTAGAAGGCTTCTGATATGGGGTGTGGTTTGCTGGTTTGGTGGGTACTTCCCTCTTTTTCCTCTCCGTTTGTACTAGTTTGGCCCGTCGGTTCGCGCTTCCTTTGGTGCATGCACCAAGTAATTTTTTCCAACAATTGTTTAACGACAGATTATTTACTTATAATTCACTGTATCAATTCCAGTGGGTCAGAAGTTTAATACAACTAAGTTGATTGTGCCTTTAAACAGCTTGGAAAATTTAAGAGAAAGTTATGTCATGGCTTGACCGACGCTTCGTGAAATAGCTACATTGACATCATTTGGAGTCAATTGGAGTCCTTCCGTGACCTGTCTGCCATCCGCCTGTCTGCCTATCCGTCTGTCTGTCTGCCCATCCGTCTGTCTGCCTATCCGTCCGTCTGCCCCATCCGTTGTCTGCCCATCGTCTGTCTGCCATCCGTCTGTCTGCCATCAGCGTCCGTCAGCCCATCCATCTATCCATAGTCTTTTCTCAGAAGGATTCCATACAGCGAGGAGGAAGAGGAGGAAGAGGAGTGATTGTCCCGTTATCCTTTTTGAGCAGTTTCTTCCCCATGTAAGATAAATATTCACTTCCTCCCTGAGGTGGAGAACGGAACGTGAAAACACAGCATGAAAATAAGAGTGATGAGCCCTGACTTTCTCTTCTCTGTGTATCGTCTTTCTGTGTATCGTCTTCTCTGTGTATCGTCTTTCTGTGTTTGTCTTTCTCTGTATCGTGTTTCTCTGTCTCGTCTATTCTCTGTATCGCTTTGTTGTATCGTCTTTGTCTGTATCGTCTTTCTCTGTCTCGTCTTTCTCTGTCTCGTCTTTCTCTGTCTCGTCTTTCTCTGTCTCGTCTTTTCTCTGTCTCGTCTTTCTCTGTCTCGTCTTTCTCTGTTATCGTCTTCTCCTGATTCGTCTTTCTCTGTATCGTCTTGTCTTGTATCGTCTTTCTGTTTATTGAGAAAGAAAGCTCATGGTGATGCTTCCTGCTAGCACACACACACACATCACAACACACACACACACACACACACACCAACACACACACACAACACACACACACACAACACACACACACATCGACACTTTATGTTCTTACATTGATATTTTTATTAGTTCTTATCGTTGTTGTGGTTGTCAAGAAAGACCAGCAAGTAAGCATTGAATAGGACGGTGGGCTACCATGTGTATCCCATACATACAACTAATAAAGCTTGAAACACACACACCAGGCCTTGTGGGTCAATGTTTAGAGATTTGTATTTTACCCAGGAACAGGATATAACAAAGATAATATAACAGGGATATACCAAAGATAATATACCAGGGAATATAACAAGATAATACATAACAGGGATATAAAAAAGATAATATAACAGGGATATAACAAAGAATAATATAACAGGGATATAACAAAGATAATATAACAGGGATATAACAAAGATAATAACAGGGATATAACAATGAATATATAACAAGGGATATAAACAAAGATAATATGAACAGGGATATAACAAAGATAATATAACAGGATATAACAAATATAATATAACAGGGATATAATATAACAAAGATAATATAACAGGGATATAATATAACAAAGATAATATAACAGGGATATAATATAACAAAGATAATGCTTTGGCATCTCACAGAAACATCTAGCAGTAAAGAGCGTTGGGCCAGTAACCGAAAAGTTGCTGGTTTGAATCCCCGAGTCAGCAAGGTGGAAAAATCTTCCGTTCTGCCCTTGAGCGAGGGAGTTATTAACCCCCACAACAACTGCTTCCCATGCGACGATGATGTGGAAGTCGATTAAGGCAGCCCCCCCCCCGAACCACTCTGACTCAGAAGTTGGGTTAAATGTGAAAAACACATTTCGGTTGAATACATTCAGTTGTGCAACTGACGAGGTATCCCCTTTACCAATACATCCCTCCCTGTATGTCAGAGTGTGCGCAACATGTCGAAGGAAGTCAGGTGCAGGAGAGCAGAGATTGAACAGGCTTTAATCAGGCAGAGGAAAACAGCCGGACGCTACTGCGTCACAACACTCCGGCCCAAGGAAAAAGCGATAGCGCACAAAATCACATAAAATGGTACAAAATAACAAAACCACGGGTTACAACAATACCCGGCGCAAAACCAGCCTGTAGCGTCACACACGTAACGACCGGACAATACCACAAACAGACATGGGGAGGGGGGGAGGGGCAGAGGATATAATATACGCGTAGAGTAATGACGGGATGTAAACCAGGTGTGCGGGAAAACAAGACAAAACAAATGGTCTGTCATTTAGAAACAGAAACTTTGTGATTACAAAGCTGGAAGAACAACTCTGTTTAGTGTGTCACTGTACAAGGTACACTGCAGTATACAGACAAAGACTGATCTCTCTCTCCACATGCCTGATGGGTGCCAAATCCAGAGGGAGCTGGGTTAGTTTAAGAGGTAGAGAGGAAGAGGACAGAGGTGTTTTGGATTTTCTGTGTTTTGGGTATTGAGCTGTTGAGAATGTCTGCTAACCTTCCTCTTCTGGGCCAGTGCTATTACGCTAATGAGATATCTCCTTCCCTCGTCCTTTCTCTTTCTTTCTCTCCTTCCCTCTCGCTCTCTCTCTCTCTCTCTCTCTCTCACACCTTTCTTTCTCGCTCTCTCAAACACACACACACACATATGCGCACATGCACACAAACACACACACACACGCACACACACACACATACATACATACACACCGTACACACTCCCTGCCCGGGCAAAAGTCTGCTGAGGTGGTCAGTCCATTCCAGTCAGAATGTGCTGGCGTTGCCCTCCTCGGGATAAAAGCTCAGCTTCAAATCTCTGGCTTGTCAGGTCAGGTCTGCAGTTTCTCTCTCTGGACTCAGCATCACTGCTATTCACTCATGACAGGCATTTCTGCATCATTAGAAAAGAGAAAACCTACAGTAATGATTTTAGTATATGTTGAGTATCAAAATGCCAGTCAAATGCGATGACTACATCTGCATGTAATTACAATCAAAATGTATGTTCATTTATTTCCCATTTTTTAACTTAAACTATTTGCACATCGTTACAACACTGTATATAGACACAATATAGACACTATTATATCACTACCCGTCTATAGACACTATTATATCACTACCAGTCTATAGACACTATTATATCACTACCAGTCTATAGACACTA
>NW_019947575.1:14935-21121 GCF_002910315.2 Salvelinus sp. IW2-2015
TATATCACTACCAGTCTGTAGAATGTACAGCTATTATCATCACTACCAGTCTGCTGTAGAATGTACACTATTATTCACTACCAGTCTGTAGAATGTACACTATTATATCACTACCAGTTCTGTAGAATGTACACTATTTAATCACTAACCAGTCTGTAGAATGTACACCATTATACTTATATCACTACCAGTCTGTAGAATGTACACTATTATAGAGGGCCTTTGTAAAGTTTTTACACCCCTTGACTTTTTCTATATTTTGTTGTGATACAAAAAAATATTATATTGAGATTTTGTTACGCTGATCTACCACATAATGTCAAAGTGGAATTATGTTATTAGACATTTTTACACATTTATTTAAAATTAAAAGCTTATATGTCTTATATCAATAAGTACTCAACCCCTTTTGTAATGCCAAGCCTAAATAAGTTCAGGAGTAAAAATGTGCTTATCAAATCACATAATTTGTTGCTTGGTCAACATGATTTTTGAATGACTACCCCATATCTGTACTCCACACGTACATTTATCTGTAACATCCCTCAATCAAGTAGTACAATTTCAAACACAGGTTCAACCAAAAAAGACCAGGGAGGTTTTCCAATGCCTCGCAGAGGTCACCGGTTGGTAGATGTGTTAACGTTAAAAAAAATCAGACGCTGAATATCCCTTTGAACTTGGTGAAGTTATTAATTACACTTTGGAGTGTGTATCAATACACCCAGTCACTAAAAAGATACAGACTTCTTTCCTAACTCAGTTGCTGGAGAGGAAGGAAACTGCTCAGGGATTTTACCATGGTGACTTTAAAACAGTTTCAGAGTTTAATGGCTGTAATAGGAGAAAACTGAGGATGGATCAACAACATTGTAGTGACTCCACAATACTAACCTAAATGACAGAGTGAAAAGAACGAAGCCTGTACAGAATACAAATATTCCAAAACACGAATCCTGTTTGCAACAAGGCACTAAAGTAATACTGCAACAAAATGTGGCAAAGAAATTAACTTTTTGTCCTGAATACAAAGTGTTATGTTTGGGGCAAATCCAACACAACACATCCACAGAGTACCACTCTTCATATTTTCAAGCATGGTGGTGGCTGCATCATGTTATGGGTATGCTTGTCTTCGGCAAGGACTAGGGAGGGAGTTTTTAGGATAAAAATAGGAAAACCTGGTTCAGTCTGCTTTCCAACAGACACTGGGAAATGAATTCACCTTTCAGCAGGACAATAACCTAAAACACAAGGCCACATCTACACTGGAGTTGCTAACCAAGAATGTTCCTGAGTGGCAGAGTTACAGTTTTGACTTAAATCAGCTTGAAAATCTATGGCAAGACTTGAAAATGTCTGTCTAGCTATGATCAACAATCAACTTGAGATCTTCAAGAATTTCTTTAAGAATAATGGAAAAAAATCATACAATCCAGGTGTGTAAAGTTCTTAGAGACTTACCCAGAAAGACTCACAGCTGTAATCGCTGCCAAAGGTGATTCTAACATGTATTAACTCAGGGGGTTGTAAATACTTATGTAATGAGATATTTCTGTATTTAATTTTCAATAAAATTGCTAAAATGTCTAAAAACATGGTTTCACTTTGTCATTATGGGGTAATGTGTGTATATGAGTGAGATTTTCTTTTAATTTAATTCAAGCTGTAACACAACGTGGAATAAGACTTGGGGTATGAATACTTTCTGAAGAAGCTGTATCTGAAACATGAAATCACAAACAGACACATGAGAGTTTTAGGGATTTGACATGTCTTTCTTTGTCCTCCTATGGTCGCTACACATTCAATATTTTTTTGCCGAGAAAGAGAGAGAGAGGGGGGGGGAGAAAAAGAGAGAGAGGTAGGGAGAGCGAGAGAGACAGAGACAGAGATGGAGAGAGACAGAGAGAGAGAAAGAGAGACAGAGAGACGTAGAGAGACAGAGAGAGAGAGAGACGTTAGAGAACCGAGAGGAGAGAGAGACAGAGAACAGAGAGAGAGAACAGACAGAGAGAGAGAGACGAGAAGAGAGAGAGAGAGAACGTAGAGAGAGAGAGACAGAGAGAAGAGAGACAGAGAGAGAGAGACATGGCAGGAGAGAGAGACAGTAGAGACAGAGAGACAGAGAGACAGAGAGAGAGCAGAGAGAGCGAGACGTAGAGAGACAGAGAGAGAGAGAGACGTAGAGAGACAGAGAGAGAGAGAAGAGAACAGAGAGACAGAGAGAGAGACAGAGAGAGAGAGAGATTATTATTATGACTGTTTGGTTCCTCACATTTATTTATATATACAATATAATATATTTGTATATTATTACATATATATTTGATTTTTATCTTTCGATAGTGTATCTTTGACAATGTAAGTAATAAGGAACTGCCATGTCAATAAAGTCAATTGAATTGAATTGAATTGAGAGACAGAGAACAGAGAGAGAGACAGCGAGAGAGAGAGACAGCGAGAGAGAGAGACAGAGAGAGAGAGAGAGAAGGAGAGAGAGATAGAGAGAGTGAAAGATAGAGGGAGAGAGAGAGAGAAAGAGAGAGAGAGAGACAGAGAGACAGACAGACAGACAGACAGAGACAGAGAGACAGAGAGACAGAGAGAGAGAGACAGAGAGACAGACAGAGAGAGAGAGAGAGAGAGACAGAGAGAGAGAGGGAGGTGCGAAAGAGGATGTATGGATATCTCTCCTGCTCAGTGACCCAGCAGCTGTCAGAGTGACTACAACAAGACAAAAGCAGCACAGACACACACATGCGTCTGGTAGGCCGCGCTGACTGGGGGGAAAGAGACACAAACACACATAAACTAAACCACAAATGAAGGAGGAGTAGAGGAGAGAGGGGAGGGGAGAGGAGGAGAGGGGAGGAGAGGAGAGGAGGAGGGGAGGGGAGAGGTGAAGAGGGGAAAAGAGGAGGGATGGGAGAAGAAAGGGATGAGAGGGAGGAAAGGAGAGGGGAAAAGAGGATGGGGAGAAGAAGGGGAGGAAAGGAGAGGGGAGGAGACAAGAGGAGAGGGGAGGAGACAAGTGGAGAGGAAAGGGGAGGAGACAAGAGGAGAGGGGAGGAGACCAGAGGAGAGGGGAGGAGATGAGAGGAGAGTAAGTGCAGAGTACTTCATAAGACACATGATAATGTGAGTTTTATTGATTTCTGATGTCTGTCCAGGCACATCTCTGCTGCTCTCTCCCTTCTGCCAACCGGCTCCCCTGGAGAGAAATAACATGTTCACTTAATAAACAGAAAAACAAGGGAGTGTGGTTTTTTCTATGCTTCTCCTTTTTTGTCTATTTTGGAACACTGATCTAAATTCATGTTGAACCAAACCTGCCCAGCCATCACCTCAGACATCATTCACATACTCTCTGTCACATCTCTCTCTCTATCTCTACCTCTCTCTCCTTCCACTCTCTCTATATATATCTCTCTATATATCCCTATCTATCTTTAATCTCTCTCTCTTTACTACCTCTCTCTCCATCCACTCTCTCTCTCTATATATATATATATATCTCTCTATATCCATCTCCAGCTTTACTCTCTCTATCTCTCCCTCTCTCTCTCCATCTCTCTCTCCCTCTCTCTTGCTCTGTCTCTCTCTCTCCCTCTCTCTCTATCTCTACTACCTCTATCTCTCCCTCTCTCTCTCCATCTCTCTCCCTCTATCTTGCTCTGTCTCTCTCTCTCCCTCTCTCTCTATCTCTACTACCTCTATCTCTCCCTCTCTCTCTCCATCTCTCTCTCCCTCTCTTGCTCTGTCTCTCCCTCTCTCTCTCTCTCTACTACCTCTCTATCTCTCTCAATCCACTCTCTCTATCAATTCAATTCAATTTAAGGGATTTATTGGCATGGGAAACATATGTTAACATTGCCAAAGCAAGTGAAGTAGATAATAAACAAAGGTGAAATAAACAATCAAATGAACAGTAAACATTAAACTCACACAAGTTCCAAAAGAATAAAGACATTTCATATTATGTGCAAATAGTTCAAGTACAAAAGGGAAAATAAATCAACATATTTTTTGTTGTATTTACAATGGTGTTTGTTCTTCACTGGTTGCCCTTTTCTTGTGGCATCAGGTCACAAATTTTGCTGCTGTGATGGCACACTGTGGTATTTCACCCAGTAGATATGGAGTATTTGACACAAATAGGGTTATCTTTTATTTACCCCCCCCTCCCCCCCACCTTGTCACAACAGAACTGATTGGCTCAAACACATTAAGAAGGAAACAGAAAGGAAATCCACAAATAACTTTTACAAGGCAACACCTGTTTAATTGAAATGCATCAGGTGACTACATCATGGAAGCTGGTTGCGAGAATGCCAAAAGAGTGTGCAAAGCTGTCATCAATTGAAAAGGATGGCTACTTTGAAGAAGCTCACAAATATAATATTTGATTTTGATTTAACACTTTTTTGGTATTACATGGCCATGTGTGTGTTTTCATGTTTTGGATGGTCTCACTATATATCTACATGTAGAACATAGAAAAAAAATAAAGAAAAACCCTGGAATGAGTCGGTTGTGACCCAAACTTTTGACCGGTACTAGTTTATAGTTTTTGTGTGCTCTAGGGCAACCGGGTGTCTAGATGGACTTGTATTTGTGTTCCTACAACTGGACCTTTGATTTGGAACACCATGATTTGGTCATTACTGAGATTTGCTTGTCAGGGCCAAGTCTGACAGAATCTGTGCAGAAGATCTAGGTGCTGCCCTAAGGCCTCTTATTGGTGACAGCAACAGATCCATCAAAGCAAACAGTAGACCATTTGAACTTCAGATCTAGTAGGGTGAGGGCAAGGTGCTGCAGACTGGTTCTAACTGCCTCAAAGCCATTTCGTGATATGTTGTTGAGAGGGTGGGGTTAAGCTGCATCTGTCTCACCCAACGGCCTGTGAAAGACATCTGTTTGTTTTTTGCCATTTTAACCGAGCTGGTTGTTTGTGTAACTTGGAATTTTTTTAATGCTGTATGTTACTCTCCTCTTCTCTCTATGTACTCCCTACTTCACTCTCTATACTTCCACATCTCTCTCATCCCTCTCTAATCTCTCTCCTTCTCGATCGCCTTCACTCGCTCTTACAACATCTGTCTCCTTCCAACTCCCAGCAGCAGTACTAGACCAGAGTGCTCACAGAAGGCACAGTATGCCCAGCGTCTACCGAAGGCAACAGTATGCCCAAGAGTCTTCAACAGAGGAGACAGTATGCCAGAGTACACAGAGGGCAAGCAAAGTATCCAGAGTCTCACAGGGGCAAGCAGTAATGCCAGAGTCTCACAAGGTTAGCGTGCGCCAAGATCTCACAGGGCACGCAAGTCTGTCAGAGTTCACAGAGGCAGCAGTATGCCAGAGTATCAACAGAGGCAGCAGTATGCCAAGTCTCACAGAGAGGCAGCAGTAATGACAGAGTCATCAAGGGCAGATAATAATGCAGAGTTCACATAAGGCAAGATCAGTCAATGCCCAGAGTCTCACGAAGGCAACAGTAGCCCAGGAGTACTCACAAGAGGGCAGCGTATGGCCCAGAGTCTCACGAGGGCAGGCAGTATGTCCCAAGAGTCTCACAGAAGGAAACAGTATGCCAGGAAGGCCTCACGAGGGCAGAGATATTCCAGAGTCTCAACCGAAGTAACAGTATGCCAGATCTCACAGAGGGAGCAGTAGCCCAGAGTCTCAAGAAGCAAACAGTATGCCAGAGTCTCAACAGAGCGGGCAGGCAGTATGTCCAGAGTCTCACAGAAGGGAAACAGATGCCCAGATTTCTCAAGAGGGCCAGCCAGTATGCCCAAGAGTCTCAACCGCGATAATAACAGACGCTTTTGTGTGTCTTAACTACTTTTAGCTCTTCAATTCCTTCATTTTTAATCTTGTGTATCTTGAGTTTCTTTTTATTCCATACGAACACGATTTCGTCGTTTTATCTTTCTCACCTTGTATGATTTGATTGTTAAAACATCTTCAAAATTGCATTTGTTGGCAAGAAATGTGCTCATATAAATAACAGTTTGTTTTGCGTTGTGTGATTAGTATGGATTAGGGGTTGGAACAATTCCTATAAATTTCAATGCAATTACCTTGGTTTCGCCCAAGTCCTAGTTCTTCCCTCCTCGATCCGGAATCCTCCCAATCGGGATTTAGGGAAAACCAGGAATTTATGAATCTCTTCTCTTT
>NW_019947576.1:0-1976 GCF_002910315.2 Salvelinus sp. IW2-2015
ACAAACAAACTTTTTAACTGGGTTACTACTTTATGTCGTGTTATTATGTCTGTCTGCATTATCTGACAGTTTGATAACCATTATAACATATTTATAGCCTAAATAATGTATAAATATAGTAACTTACTATTTAGCAGCCTATTTATAATATAACATAACTTATTCATCTATGCACAAATAATGATTACACCTTATAATAAACAATTCAGTGGACAACAAAATCACTCATAACAAAGACTATTCCTACCAAGTACATGCAACGTCTTCTAGGCCTGTTTGTATAGAAATATAGAAATACAAAAACATCCTATTATGTCAACAAACAGYCTCGATGTGGGCCGGTGGCGCAGCCGTTAGTGAAACGAATACACTACACGGTGTGATCCTTCCACCTCGAGAGCTACCCGTACGGCTTCACCGATGTCGCCTAGCCTGAGATCATACCGTAGGAACTGTTCCGGTCGGGGGGGCGGCGGCCTCTCACCGACCAGCCGAATACACAATCTTGAATTTGAAATAATTTTAGTATCCAACGGACAACAGTCTGATACATGAAAAAAGATCAATGATTTGCTCTTTGACAGCAAATGTTGTCTATGCGATATATATAACCCTGTCTGCGATAGAGACGGTAGTTGTTACATTGTAGACCTAACTAACGTAGTGTCATCAACACGCATATAAAGTCAAGTGAAGATGTAGCCTAAAAATGTCTCCGAGACATTCACAGCAATGGTACAATGGTACCGTTCAAATGGGACATCGTATTGACGGAGTTATAGTGGGTTGTTACGGACGCTAACTTGTTGTTCCAGGATATATTATGAGAAGAGACAGAGAGATGCCAGTCGGATGATCAACTAGACTACAAACCAAATAATTAAGGATAGCAAATGTGGGGAATGTAGTTTGAAAAACTAGAATTGCCTACTTACCGTTGATGGATTGTACGTTAGTTACTCCAATACTGTAAAGTACGGTTCTAGTATCACAATATTTAAACTAGGCTACTTCCTTTTAGGTGTAGTAGTTATATTATCGCAATATTCAAACTAGGCTTCTTCCTTTTACGTGTAGTACAGTTATATTATCGCAATATTCAAACTAGGCTACTTCCTTTTAGGTGTACAACAGTTCTACTGACACTTTTGCCGGACTCTAAAAATTCTACTATCTAGCCAATCAACGCATAGTTTTAATACCTGCCTAGCCAATAGAAACCGTCCTGTGAGATATTACTGTACTGACCTAACCAATCAGTGGCCCGCAGCCAATCGGTTCATAATACTGGTTTATTTGAGCAGTGGATATTCAACTACTGAGGGAGTTCTATTCATCTGAACCCCGGTGCACCGTTCTATGGTCTGTGACGTAACCGGGCCTTACGCTGTGAGGGAGGAGCCCATTTCAAATCAAACAGTTATCTGCGGTATTCGGTCATGTTGTCAACGAGGCAGCATGGTTCATCATCCAGAAACATACACCTTTTTTTCCATAAAATAAATGTCCGAATTTTTAAAACAGTTTAATTGGGAAGGCATTTAAAGCGTTMTTATTAAAAGCAATCACTTTTGCATGGATTGGAATCCTACTAATTAGTACACGTGCTTTAACCTAGTCTAGGCTATGTTACTTTTGTTTTGATTTGACTTCACCGTGGGCTTTGAACGGAGGTACCTGATTCACACCTGGCGGGCACCTGGCTCACGCCCGGGAGGCAGCTCGATTCCAAAACGAATACAATCACTTTTCACAAATCAACTCCTCTTACCGGGATAACCCGGGCCAGATAATATAATCCCCTAAATGTCACATTAAGCGTCAACTCACGTGCTTTCGAGGATTTTGGTATATTTATGCATATAAAAAAAAAAATAGGATATAGTTATAAATATAGATGTGAAATTATTATTTATCTGAACATTTGACCTCTTTCCAACGATGCGATCCAGAGAGCTGAAGAGGAGGATCCGGCT
>NW_019947576.1:2362-6972 GCF_002910315.2 Salvelinus sp. IW2-2015
TCCTAACCTACTCTTAACCTAACCCGAGCTCCTAACCTCTAAACCTAACCCTAAACTAAAACTAACCCTGCTCTAACCCTACCCTAGTCCTAACCCAGCTCCTAACCTGCTCCTAACCTAGTCCTAACCTAAATCCTAACCCTACTCACCAACTCTACCTAAGCTCTAACCTACCCTAGCTCCTAACCCTAAATATATTTCTAACCTTAACCCTAAACCCCTTAGAAATAGAAATAGCATTTGACCTTGAATGGTGTTTTTTTTCTCCTGGTTTTAGGATAAACGCCGAAAATAAGGTCTGTGGTAAACAGGTTTAGGTGATCTGATAGATGTTGTTCTATGAGATAATCTCCATCAGCCAAAGTAACTTTTTCTTATCAATTTTGAAGAATTTATGTAATGATAAAAAGCACATAAAGGCTTCAGAATTCATAAAGTTCATGTTAACTGACTGCTGTTATATCATAGAACAAAACYTAMAAGATCTCCTAAGCCTGTGTTAACCTCAGACCTTATTTTCGGCATTTGTTCCAAAACCCTATTCTTTCCCCATAGGGAGGACAACTCATTTTCCGGGTTTTACGACAACACAGATAGWACAATGAGCCAGATATTTCACCAGATGTATAAACGTGAAGCATCCGGTTGGCGTTTCCACTCGCTACCAAATATGGTGACGAGAGGAAGCCCAGTGGCCGGCACTGGGAGAAGATGGAGCGAGATGGATTTTGGTGAAGTCCTGATAATTTTCTCATTGATAAAACATTTGATGTCCATACAGTTTACAAAACTAGAATCTTTAACAAACATAGTGGACCGCATTTTGTGTAGACTTTTCAGTCTATCTTGAATCATTTTGTGTTATTTGTTTCCCAGATAAATTGTCCTGATACGACCCATACCAGCTCACTCTCTGTCAACTGATTTAACTTGTAATATATGCTGGCTCCTTTCCTGTTTCAAATTTGTTACGTGGAACGTATATATTTCCCAAATTGACCTTCTCCTGTAACATACAGTATATATATGTAACACATGTAAGKCCTTCACTATTGCCCTACCAGTTCCACAGTATCACCAAAGTTTTTWTTTTTAAATGCGTTGTTTAGAAGGAGTGTAAAGGGCGAAATGAGTTATTGCGCACTCGCACTTCACATAGCAGGAGTTCACTAACGGAAATATTCAAATAAACGTTAGGCTCTGCCCATCTCCTTCCTTGTTCTGCCCACGGATTCACTTGCTGCCAATGGAAACAGGCTCTGGTCTATCTTGGGTTAGTTATGAAGTCTTTGTTTGGCGCGCTCTATTTACGATATAAATTATACCACAGATGTCCTGCAGGTGGCGACAAAACCATTTCCAATGTCAGTGATACGTGTTGTTACCAATGACACATATAAACATAATTGGTTGTTACACACACACATCCACATCATTCTGAAGGACAAACACACACACACACACACACATCCACATCCACATCATTCTGAAGGACACACACACACACACACACGCACACACAGTTCATTTGAACATATTTTTATTAAAGTTGCATAAAAGTGTAACAAAATTGGTAAATAACAAGACCCTGTTGATATTGCTACATTTTTTGTTTTTCAGTTTGTTCATATTTTCCTCCAGAAACACATCACTTCTAAAACAGCATTTCTTTAATCAATAAAATATCATTTATTTTTTTTTATTTTTTTTTGTGCAAGTTGTCGTAGAGTAAAATATGTCCGACACACCCCAACAACAGTCTATTAGGGGCTCCGTCTCAAATAGCACCCTATTCCCCTACATAGTGCACTGCATTTGACCAGAGCCTTATGGGTAAGTAAGTAGCCATGTCAGAGTCAGAACAGCCCATATGAGCCTGTTTCTGTACTGTGAGGCAGCTTGATGTACAAGTACACCCTGGATAGGACGGTAGTGTTATCGCAGGGCCCACATAGGGCTCTGGCCAAAAAGTAGTGCACTATATAGAGAATAGGGTGCCATTTGGGACACAGCAGGTATAATAATAATAATAATAATAAGCACAGTAAAAATTGACCTATAATAGATAATTGCATCTAAAGAATGCAGTGTAGAGATATAGATGACCTCTGGGTGACCTCTTTCCTAAACAACAACAGGATCTCCTTTTTAAAAAGAGGAGAAACATAAAAAATAAAAAAAACATTGTTCCATTTCATCAAAAAAATTGTTCCATTAAAAATTAAAGTCTCATTCTATTTGGTTTGTAACATAAATAAAGACCAAAAGGCAAAGTCGACTCGGGTGTATTGAATCTGGAAAAACCTTAAAACCTTAGAAAGCCGCGATAGAAATGTCAAGGTCATTTCCGACTTGAGTCGACATATACAGCTTTTACCGGTGAATCCAGTCTCCACGGAAACATTACCTTTCAGTCACGCTGTAAAGCTGAACTTCCACGATGCGGATTAAATAGAGCCCTAATTTATTTTATTTTTTAAAAAAGAGATGGAGGGAGAGAAGGTGTCATCTGTGTAGATAGATGAAAGGAAGTAGAACGCAAGGAGAGAGAGAAGGGAAGGGTAGGGCCAAATAGAGAGTCGTGTGTGTGTGTGTGTGTGTGTGTGTGTGTGTGTGTGTGTGTGTGTGTGTGTGTGTGTGTGTGTGTGTGTGTGTGTGTGTGTGTGTGTGTGTGTGTGTGTGTGTGTGTTGAGTGATTGAGGAGATAGAGAGCAGCGTGACGCAACACTGGGCCTGTTGAGGCAGCCAAGCCAGGAAGAGTAAGACCTCTGATTCTCTCTCTCTCTCTCTGTCGCTCTATTTATCTCTCTCTTGCGCCATCTCTCGATGATTAGGTTGTTCAACCCCCCTTCCCATTTGTGTGTCTGTGGGAGAGAGTCATTATTAACATGTGTGTGTTGTGTGTGTTGTGTGGTGTGTGTGTGTGTGTCTGTGGTGTGTGCATGAAGGAAGCAGCTGTGTTCCTTACTGCTGTTCTCTGTGTGTGGTGTGTGTGTGTGTGTGTGTTGTGTGTGTGTGGTGTGTGTGTGGTGTGTGTGTGTGTGTGTGTGTGTGTTGTGTTGTGTGTGTGTGTGTGTGTGATTGTGGTGATTTGGTGAACGCATCCAGACAGCCACATTTCCACTACGAGCCCCCCCCTGCCCCTGCCTTCACTCCCCCCCCCTGCCTTCACCCCCCTCCCCCTCCCATCTACCACCCATTGGATTTACTGCTAACTGGAAACTCAATGAGTCCTCAATGAAAATACGCCTTAGACTCGACAACACGACGAGAGAGAAAAACTGTTGTAGAGAAGAAGAAAAGAGACAGAGAAAAAGGCCACTTTTGTTATGTTGCCGTGTGTGTGTGTGTGTGTGTGTTGTGTTTGTTGTGTGTGTGTGTGTGTGTGTGTGTGTGTGTGTGTGTGTGTGTGTGTGTGTGTGTGTGTGTGTGTGTGTGTGTGTGTGTGTGTGTGTGTGTGTGTGTGTGTGTGTGTGTGTGTGTGTTGTGTGTGTGTGTGTGTGTGTGTGTGTGTGTGACAGAGCTACGTAATGGGCAGCAGGTATCCTAGTGTTAAGAGCGTTTGGCCAATTGAATGAAAAGTGTTGTTGTGTGAATACCAGTCCTGACTCGGTGACAAAATCTGGCCGAGGTGACGCTAGATAGTGCGTCCTTTCTACACGACTAATCTTCGATTCAAAAGTAGTAAGATCGACTCTGGCGCAGTAGGGGTAGATTTTTATATAGAAACATTGTTTTATGTAACATGTTGGGACAAAGGGGTCACCAAATGAAACGGCAGTTGTTTGTGAAAGTTAAAAAAAACGATGGTAGTAAGCGATATTAGTAAAACTGTCTGTAACAATAGTTCCATACTGACTAAACCTTCTCCGCGCATTTGACAACAGAGAAGTGAGCGGGAAGCTTTTAATCCAATAATACTTTTGTCAAAACTCGAGTTGGGTTGGTAGTGGCTCTCAAGAATGTTAGGGTTGTTTTGAATTTATCATGAATCTGCTACTTCTGAACATTTTTTTAAACCAAACCAACCAGAAAAAGGTGAAGTTTACCAAAAATAGCTCTAGTTTACAGATTGGTAGAGCCGTCCCGACTTTGAAATCCGACTTGTTGCTTTGAAAAGCAGAAGAGTAGGGGGATTTTATATAGAAAACATTGTTTTCTGTAAAAATGTTGGGAAGGAGTCATAAACTAGGTCAGTTGTTTGTGAAAGTTTTGAAAACACATGGTAGTGCATTAATAACACTGCTGTAACGTTAAGTTCCATACTGAATGCTTCTCCCGCGCACCGTTGAACAAGCAGAGAAGTAAGGGAAGTTTAATGTCCAATATACTTTTTGTCACACTCTTTGGTTTAGTGGTATCAACAATGATAGTTGTTTGTGAATTTAATGAATCTGTAAATGTTCGGACATGTTTAGCCGCAGGCCGAGAATTGAAACAGGCTGAGGGTTTAGCGGAGAAATAAGGCTCTAGGTTACAGAGTTGGTAGAGCAAGACCGATTTGGAAACTACCCGCCACTTGTGCTGTCATGGTGGACAAGCAGGAAGAGGCTAGGGGTAGATGTTTAGTCGTAGTGAAAGACCATTGTTTTCTCTGTGTCAAAGATGTT
>NW_019947576.1:6997-21113 GCF_002910315.2 Salvelinus sp. IW2-2015
TCTCCTCTTCCTCCTCTGTCCTCCTTCCTCGGCTATCGTCCGAGCGCACTCTCTCCTCTCCTCCCTCTGCTCTCCTCCATGGTTTCCTCCTCCCCCTCTCTTCTTTCCTCTCTCTTCCTCCATCTCTCCATTGGCCTTGGTAGTTCACTCTCTCCCCTCCACCTCCATCTCCTCCTCTGGTTCTCAGAGGAGGCTGGGCCAGGCATCACTGAGAGAAAGAGAGAGCGAGATGGGGGAAAGAAAGACGGGAACTAGTCTTAGCACGCACCGTAACTAGCTAGCCATTTCAAACGGTTATACACATATAAAAATTACTTACTTTTACAGTTTTAAGCTATCAAAGGTGTTTGTATATGTATAATCATTGTTTTAACATATGCAGAGAGACATACATCAATAAGTATACTTATGATTTGGGTATCTGATTATGGGTATGACAGCTGAACAAAAGCTACATGAGGGATTTATCAGTTATACTACTTCCATCAAAATCAATTGGTATTTCATTTCTTGTAGTTATATTAATTCATTATAAGTCCAAAAATGTATGTAGCAAACTCACGATTCTAGTTTTAAGTTTTCATAACATATTTATAACCTAATAGGCCCTAACATATATAACCTATTTACAAAATAGTCTAAAGTATGCATTTATACACAAATAGTTAATTACACCCTATAATCAACAATTCGGGTAGACAACAAATCGTATAACCATCATAGTACATTCCTACCAGCTTTATCTTCCATCTCTCTAGGCTCTATTTTGGAACAGAAATATTAGCATATAAGAATACTTAGTCTACTTACTGTCATTTTAACCGAGTATTCAAACAACAGCAAAAAGTAGGCTAGCAGCGGCCGGTGGCGCAGTGGTCATCCGAGAGACTACACCGGATGGTCCTTCCAACTCAGATCAGCTACTCACATATTCGTTCCATCTGTATGTCGCCTGCCCTGAGATCATACTGTAGGAATTGTTCCCGAGGCGCGCCTGTTGCGACACACAAACGAGTTACAAAAAAAATGAAGATCCGAATATTGCATTTGAATCGTTTTATTAGGCTATCCAACGGAACAAACGTCTAATCCTGGATTGGTCATTTATTGCTTTTGACAGCAAACGTATGCGAGATCACTCTCCCTGTCTGCGACAGAGGTGGTAGTTGTTAACTAGTAGCCATATCGAAACGTAAGCTCATCATTTTCGCATATAAAGTAAAGTAGCCTAAATGTTTTCCGAGTTCTTTCACAGCACCGCTGCCATCGTATGATGCAAATATGAAACTGTATTATACGACGAGGAATAGCGTGGTGTTTTTGGACGCCAATTTGCTGTTCTAGCCGCGATATATAAGAAGAAGCAGTAGATAGAGATAGGCAGATGATCAACTAGGCTGTATTCTCAGTATATCGCGAAATAAAACAAATCGACGTCTAAGTGAAAACTACGTGAAATGCAGCATTAATTATAACTACAAAATATCGACTCCTACTTACGCCTTTACGGTTGTGTATCTCTCTATATCCAATACTATGAAGTACATTATTCTATATCTATACACTATCAAAATCAACTAGGCTACTTCCTTGAGGCAGCATTTACTGCTACTTTATCCGGACTCTAAAATTCTAGTCTAGCCAATCAATGCAGCCTCTAATAACTGCCCAGCCAATAGAACCACCTGTGAGATATTACTGTACTGTCCTAGCCAATCAGAGACCGAAAAGAGATCTCGACAACCAATAGGTTCATAAAAAAAAAAAATGGGTTCTTGAAGCAGTGAAATTCAACAATTGATCTACACTAAATAGTATGTGTGTATCTCAAGTAGATTCCTGTATATTATGCATGATACACCAGTGGAGCTGCTGAGGGGAGAGATAGCTCATACTGTGAATGGAGTCCAAATGGTTAACGACACAGGTCAAAAAACCCTGGTCGGACCGACACTGCACACGCAGACGAGCTTCCCCGAGTAACGGATTCTGACAGTTTGTGACAGAAAATTCTTTGGTTGTGAAAAACCCAGTTTTTCCTCACGTGTCCGGCTGCAGCTGGTCTCAGACGATCCACAGCGTGAAGAAGCCAGACGTTGAGGTCCTGGGCTGGCGTGGTTACACGCGCTGGCTGCGGTTGTGAAGCCGTTGCGGACACGTACTACTGACAAATTCTCTAAGACGACATTGGAAAGGCGGCTTATGGTTAGAGAGAAATGAACATTCAATTACACGCTCCCTCTCAAATTTGAGACATCTGTGTATTGTGGTTGACAAAAATGCAAATTTAAGAGTGGCCTTTTATTGACGCCAGCAAGAAGCTGTTTAATCATCTTCTTCATATACCAAAACCTGTCAGGTGGAATTATTATGATTTGGACAAGGAGAGAATACTCAAGAACAGGGATGTAAACCAAATTTGTGCACCAAATTAGAGAAATAAGCTTTTTGTATGTATGAGAACATTTCTGGTATTTTACATTTCTCAGCTGAAAATACATGGCGACCACACTTACATGTTTGTTTATATAGTTTGGTTCAGTGTACAAGTACATATAAAAGTGGGAATGTACTTATTATTTAGGTGTGGATACAGTCCTCATCCGACGACGATGATGATGAGATCCGGAGAGCTGAAGAGGAAGATGCCACTATAGGCGCCATTCTATTCATTGGCATTTGCAGTGGATTTGTCCCAGGAAAAAAAACAATCTATTTGCGATACAAACACCAATCCCTACTCCCCCTGGTTGTGACGACAGCATGGATGCATTAGCTGCAGTAGTTACATCCTGCAGGTGGTGTTAAAGCCATTTCCAGTGTCATAATGTGTTGTCACACCCACCACATGAACACACACACACACACCCTTTAAACATATTTTTTATTAAAGTTGCATAAAAGTGTAACAGCATTGTGGAAACAAACAAAAAAAACCCGTCTACATTTTTGTTCTTCAGTTTTATTTTTTTATTGTTTTTATTTTAAAAACACATCACTTCTAAAACAGCATTTCAATATTCAAAATTGTCGTACAGTAAAAAACAAAATGTTGACACTCAACAGGCTATCAGGGGTCGCTTCCCAAATGGAACCCTATTCCCTATATAGTGCACTACTTTTGAACAGGGCTGGCACCCTATTCCCTATATAGTGCACTACTTAGACCAGGACTGGCACACTATTCCCTATATAGTGCACTACTATAGACCAGTGCTGGCACCCTATTCCCTATATAGTGGCACTCCTTTAGACGCAGACGGCACACTATTCCCTGTATAGTGCACTACTTGTTACAGAGCCCTATGCCAATGGAACCCTGTTCCCTATATAGTGCACTACTTTTGACCAGAGCCCTATGGCCAATGGAAACCCTTCCCCTACTATATAGTGCCACTACTTTTGACCAGGCCCAATGCCAATGAACCCTGTTCCCTATATAGTGCAACTACTTTTGACCAGAGCCCTATGGCCAATGGAACCCTGTTCCTATATAGTGCACTACTTTTGACCAGAGCCCTATGTGCCGAGCGAAACCCTCATTCACCCTACTAATACGTGCAAGCTACTTTTTGCGATAGAGCTAGCACTCCTCTCCAGTGGGTCGTTGTACTGTATCAATCAAGCGCCTCCCGCGTAACGGAACAGGAGAGCTTAGGACAGGAGCTCTAAAATGGTCGTTGTTATGGCCGGATCTATGTTACTACAGATTAACCTAGCGGCTCTGGGCAAACGTAGTGCCATGACTATATAGATGGATATTATGGTGCCATGCCGTGGTCAACAGTAGATTCCGTCACATAGTATAGGATAGGGATGCCATAATAATTTGAGGGAATGCTCACCCCGCTCGCTATTTCTATAATAGTAAAACACACCCTAGTAATATATCTGGATTAGAATAGGATACTCCATCACTCTAAATAACCGAAAAGGTGTAGCATGAGCCTTCTACATACCTCTACATGGACCTCCATCATAAACAACCAAAGGAATATCACATACCAAAGAGGATGAGTCAAAGAGAAGAAACATTTTGTTGGTTTCTTTTGGTGTGGTTTAAAAAATTGTTTGTTCAAAAATGGACGTTCTTATATATTTATGGTTTTGTAACTTCTGACATATAGACCCTAAGCAACGTCAGTATTAAATCAAGAAGATGGAGGATGGAAGGAGAGAGGATGGAGGGTGGGAAGGAGAGAGGGAGTGAGAGGGAAAGGATGAGTGGAGGAGAGGATGGGTGGGAAGGAGAAAGGATGAGAGGGTGGGAAGGAGAGAGGGATGAAGGGGGGTGGAAGAGGGAGTGAGGAGAAGGAGACAGAGGAAGGAGTGAGGATGGATCATCTGCTAGATGCCTAGAAGTAGAAAGGGAAGGACGCAGAGGAAGGAGTGAGGGCCAGAGAGACATGGGTGCAGATAGTGCATGATTGGCAACACTAAGCCTGTGAGGCAGCCAAGCCAGGAAGAGTAAGACCTCTGATGTCTCTCATTTATTCTTCTCTCAATGAGTCGTATACACCACCCCTCCTTCCCTGTTCAAATACGTTCCCCATAACTGTGTTGACGGAGAGCGCCAGCCGTTGTGTTTAGCACGTTGTGACCAAGTCGTTCACATTGTGCATCAGTTGCAAGACAGCCCCGTGTGGTCTGTGACTTGCAGTTCACTCCTGTGTAGTGATGAAGGCAGCAGCTTTGTCTCCGTTCTGCTTCCCTTTGTGTGTGTGTGTGTGTGTTGTTGATGTGTGTGTGTGTGGTGTGTGTGTGTGTGTGTGTTGTGTGTTGTGTGTGTGTGGTGTGTGTGTGTGTGTGTGGTGGCTAAATTTGGATGAACACATCGACACAGTTTCCACTACTCAGTGCCCCCCCCCCTCACCCCCCCCTCAGTCATTACGTCCCTCCCCACCTGTCCGGCTCTCCCCCATCGATGGTGTTCATACTCGTCTACTTCCTGAAAAATCTACTCAGTCTTGACAGTAATCCTTCACTGACAAGCCTTACCTGCCACATAGCTGAGCATGACAATATTCTGAGGCTAAGATGCTCCAACGCCTTATATAATTAACTCCAGTGAGTTTTCTAAAAAGAGACAGAACCTGTATCGAAGTCAGAGACCATAAAAACACGACCACCGACGGAGAGAAGAAAAGGTCACTTTTGTCAATTTTCCCTACGGCACTGGCTACGTGTTCCTCCACTTAAGAGATCGGGTCGAGACTACACATCAAACTAATTACATACTTCCCAGTACCCTGGTCTAATTACACCAAACCGCAAGAGAGCCCGGCGCTCCACATAACACACCCATCCTATTGGCACCCCTTTTTAACCTAGTTCCCACGTACTTTGGACTCTATGTAGCCACTTCTGGTCATGAAGAACTAGTAAAGCTGACACTCGTACAAAAAGTATGTAAATACGAACTAACTATAGCGCGAATTTTGGTACACCTTACTTAAAAATAACTCAGCAATTAGTCCAATCTCTTTTGTTGGTGAGGACTGCACTTCTAAAAAACTCCCGAGAAAATTATATATCCCTCTGGTGGTGTATGATACTAAAACTCAGAAGATGTTTACCTGGAGGAAAGTTCTCTAAGGAGTATACATTAATCCTGGATTAATCAGATAGGTACTAAATCCTGGAGACTGTCAGAGAATTAATACTCCTGAAGGATTTTCAAGAATAGTTTACCTAGAGCGTATTATCTACACAATTTACTTATAAATCCCTTCGACTATTAAGTAGCTTACTATATCACAGGTTACACACAATATATCTTAGCTATTAAATCACAAATGAGCTATTCCCTTGTAAGAGATTCTCACAATATCCTTAATAATCCATAAGTTAATACTTCACGGATACTAAATCTCAGAATTATATCCTTCGGCGTTGTGTAGGGTACTTAAACTAGGTAACTAAAAACTGGCTTCAGAATATATCCTGGGTATGTGGAATTAGGTATGCCGTAACGGTAAACCCCTTAATAACGACAAGATAATATCCTTAGTGGAACTTTAGGTACTCTAAAAACTCACCAATAGTATCCTGGGTTTTAGGTCCACTAAAATCTCCCAATTATATCCTTGGCTTAGGTGCCTAAACTCAGTATATTCCTGGTTGTTTATGGTACTAAAACTCCAATTATCATCCTGAAGGTTTAATGGTACTAAAACTCAGAATATATCCTGGAGTTAGTACTAAAACAAACTCAGAATATATATCCCTCGGTTTAGTATATAAAACTCACAATATATCTGTTTTAGGTACTAAAATCACAAATATCTGGCGTTGAGGTCCTAAAGGTCTCACAATATATCCTGGGTTAGGTACTAGAAAACTCCCAGAATAATATCTGGTTTAGGTACTAAAACTCAAATTATATCCTGGGTTAGTACTAAAAACTCACAATATATCTGGGTTTAGGTACTAAAACTCAACAATATATCACTGGTTTAGGGTACTAAACTCTACTAAGAATCCTGGAGCGTTAGTCTAAAGCTCCACAATTATCCTGGGTTAGGTACTAAAAACTCACAATATACCTGGGTTTAGGTCCTAAAACTCACAATATACGGGTTAGGTACTAAACTCAGAATATATCCTGGGTTTAGTACTAAAACTCACAATATATCCTTTGTATTTATAGTCCTAAAAACTCACAATATATCCTGCTTAGTACTAAAACTCAGAATTTATATCCTGGTTAGGTACAAACTCAGAAAATTATCCGGGTTAGGCTACTAAAACAGAGAATATCCTGGTTTAGGAACTAAACAGAAAACTGAATATCCTGGTTTAGTACTAAAAACTCAGTGCAACTATATCCTGAAAACGAGTTTTAGGTACTAAAACTCAGAAATATATTCCTGGTTAGGTACTAAAACAAGGAGTATATCCGGTTTAGGTACTAAAACTTCAGAATATTTATCCGGGCTTGGTTTTACAGCTACAATGTATTAGCTATGTTACAATCATTAACATGAGAAATTCAGGACGATCGTTGAATCATTTAACAACAATTACAAATCCCCTTTAAAAAACTAATAAATAAGATGTAAACTAAATAAAACATTAAAATAAATCACAGACGATGGATCATCATCACTCCTGCTTATACTGAATGGGCTGCTTCAAATACTCTTTACATTCCTCTTCTTCGCTCCTCTCTTCTCTCCGTCCTCTCTCCACTATCTCTCTCCTTACCTCCTCCTCGCCATCTCTGAGGAAGCCATGCTCCTATTCTTCTGGGGTGAGGTTGGAGGAGTGAGTGGTAGGACGGGATGGCAGAGAGTAGGGGAAAGATAAGATGTAGAGGGTAGATCTTCAAAGGGTTGAGGCTGATTTTCGTTCTTCGGGGCAGTGAGTGGAGCTGAGGGCATGGATGGCAGGAGGAGGAGGAGTAGAAGCGAGAGAGGTGGTGACTACAGTATCAACATGTTTGCTTTTGTGGGCTGATGTTTGGAGTAGTGGAGGAAGTAGGTGCACAAGTGTAGAGGGAAGGATCAGGAGGAGGATCAGAAGGAGGAGGAGAGACTACAGCGATTAGGCTACTTTCTTCTGGTGGGGCTGAGGTTATGGAGTGAGGGAGCGAGGGCAGGACGGGGGAAGGACTAGAGTAGGGAGGAGGGAGTGCGCTCAAAGGTTGAGGCTATTTCTTCTGGGGGTGGTGAGTTTCTGCATGCCACGTATCTTATCCAGCAGATCAGACCACAAGTCCTACAGGGAGAGAAGAGGGACAAAACACACATATTATAACAACAGCCTCCTACAGGAGAGAAGAGGGACAAAACACACCATTTAGTAACAAACATCCTACAGGGAGAGAAGAGGGACAAAACACACCATTAGTAAAACATCTTACAGGGAGAGAAGAGGGACAAAACACACCATTCATTAACAACAATCCTACAGGGAGAGAAGAGGGACAAAAACCACACCATTATAGTACACACAAATCCTACAGGGAGAGAAGAGGGACAAAACACACCATAGTGAACAACATCCTACAAGGAGAGAAGAGGGACAACACACATTTATAACAAACATCCTTACAGGGAGAGAAGAGAGGACAAAAACACACCATAGAACAACAACAAAGTCCTACAGGGAGAGAAGAGGGACAAAACACACCATTAGTAACAACATCCTACAGGGAGAGAAGAGGGACAAAAAGCATCCTACATGAAGAGAAGAGGGACAAAACAGACCATTAGTAACAACATCCTACAGGGAGAGAAGAGGGACAAAACAGACCATTAGTAACAACATCCTACAGGGAGAGAAGAGGGACAAAAAGCATCCTACATGAAGAGAAGAGGGACAAAACACACCATTAGTAACAACTGTCTCTAGGGCAGGGCTCTCCAACCCTGTTCCTGGAGAGATACCCTCCTGTAGGTTTTAACTCCAACCCTGTTCCTGGAGAGAGACCCTCCTGTTAGGTTTTTCAAATCCAGCGCCTGTTCCTGGAGAGATACCCTCCTGTAGGTTTTAACTCCAACCCTGTTCCTGGAGAGAAACCCTCCTGTAGGTTTAACTCCAACCCTGTTCCTGGAAAGATACCCTCTGTAGGTTTTAACTCCAACCCTGTTCCTGGAGAGATACCCTCCTGTAGGTTTTAACTCCAACCCTGTTCCTGGAGAGATACCCTCCTGTAGTTTTAACTTCAACCCTGTTCCTGGAGAGATACCCTCCTGTAGGTTTTAACTCCAACCCTGTTCCTGGAGAGATACCCTCCTGTAGGTTTTAACTCCACCCCTGTTCCTGGAGAGAAACCGTCCTGTAGGTTCTACTCCAACCCTGTTCCTGGAGAGATACCCTCCTGTAGGTTTTAACTCCAACCTGTTCCTGGAGAGAGACCCTCCTGTAGGTTTTAACTCCAACCCTGTTCCTGGAGAGACACCCTCCTGTAGGTTTCAACTCCAACCCTGTTCCTGGAGAGATACCCTCCTGTAGGTTTTAACTCCAACCCTGTTCCTGGAGAGATACCCTCTCTGTAGGTTTAACTCCAACCCTGTTCCTGGAGAGAAACCGTCCTGTAGGTTCTAACTCCAACCCTGTTCCTGGAGAGAGACCCTCCTGTAGGTTTTAACTCCAACCCTGTTCCTGGAGAGAAACCGTCCTGTAGGTTCTAACTCCAACCCTGTTCCTGGAGAGATACCCTCCTGTAGGTTTTAACTCCAACCCTGTTCCTGGAGAGATACCCTCCTGTAGGTTTTAACTCCAACCCTTTCCTGGAGAGATACCCTCCTGTAGGTTTTAACTCCAACCCTGTTCCTGGAGAGATACCCTCCTGTAGGTTTTAACTCCAACCCTGTTCCTGGAGAGATACCTCCTGTAGGTTTTAACTCCAACCCTGTTCCTGGAGAGAAACCGTCCTGTAGGTTCTAACTCCAACCCTGTTCCTGGAGAGTACCCTCCTGTAGGTTTTAACTCCAACCCTGTTCCTGGAGAGAGACCCTCCTGTAGGTTTTAACTCCAACCCTGTTCCTGGAAGAGACACCCTCCTGTAGGTTTCAACTCCAACCCTGTTCCTGGAGAGATACCCTCTGTAGGTTTTAACTCCAACCCTGTTCCTGGAGAGATACCCTCCTGTAGGTTTTAACTCCAACCCTGTTCCTGGGAGAAAACCGTCCTGTAGGTTCTAACCTCCAACCTGTTCCTGGAGAGATACCCTCCTGTAGGTTTTAACTCCACCCTGTTCCTGAGAGAAACCCTCCTGTAGGTTTTAACTCCAACCCTGTTCCTGGAGAGCTACCCTCCTGTAGGGTTTTAACTCCAACCTGTTCCTGGAGAGCTACCCTCCTGTAGGGTTTTAACTCCAACCCTGTGTCCTGGAGAGAAACCCTCCTGTAGGTTTAACTCCAACCCTGTTCCTGGAGAGAGATACCCTCCTGTAGGTTTTAACTCCAACCCTGTTCCTGGAGAGCTACCCTCCTGTAGGTTTTAACTCCAACCCTGTTCCTGAGAAGCTACCCTCCTGTAGGGTTTTAACTCCAACCCTGTTCCTGGAGAGATACCCTCCTGTAGGTTTTAACTCCAACCTGTTCCTGGAGAGAAACCGTCCTGTAGGTTTCTAACTCCAACCCTGTTCCTGGAGAGAGACCCTCCTGTAGGTTTTAACTCCAACCCTGTTCCTGGAGAGAAACCGTCCTGTAGGTTCTAACTCCAACCCTGTTCCTGGAGAGATACCCTCCTGTAGGTTTTAACTCCAACCCTGTTCCTGGAGAGATACCCTCCTGTAGGTTTTAACTCCCAACCTGTTCCTGGAGAGATACCCCCCTGTAGGTTTTAACTCCAACCCTGTTCCTGGAGAGATACCCTCCTGTAGGTTTTAACTCCAACCCTGTTCTGGAGAGATACCCTCCTGTAGGTTTTAACTCCAACCCTGTTCCTGGAGAGAAACCGTCCTGTAGGTTCTAACTCCAACCCTGTTCCTGGAGATACCCTCCTGTAGGTTTTAACTCCAACCCTGTCCTGGAGAGAGACCCTCCTGTAGGTTTTACTCCAACCCTGTTCCTGGAGAGACACCCTCCTGTAGGTTTCAACTCCCCCTGTTCCTGGAGAGAACCCTCCTGTAGGTTTTAACTCCAACCCTGTTCCTGGAGATACCCTCCTGTAGGTTTTAACTCCAACCCTGTTCCTGGAGAGAAACCGTCCTGTAGGTTCTAACTCCAACCCTGTTCCTGAGAGAGACCCTCCTGTAGTTTTAACTCCAACCCTGTTCTGGAGAGAAACCGTCCTGTAGGTTTTAACTCCAACCCTGTTCCTGGAGAGATACCCTCCTGTAGGTTTTAACTCCAACCCTGTTCCTGGAGAGAGACCCTCCTGTAGGTTTTAACTCCAACCCTGTTCCTGGAGAGACACCCTCCTGTAGGTTTCAACTCCAACCCTGTTCCTGGAGAGATACCCTCCTGTAGGTTTAACTCCAACCCTGTTCCTGGAGAGAAACCCTCTGTAGGTTTTAACTCCAACCCTGTTCCTGGAGAGATACCCTCCTGTAGGGTTTTAACTCCAACCCTGTTCCTGGAGAGCTACCCTCCTGTAGGGTTTTAACTCCAACCCTGTTCCTGGAGAGAAACCCTCCTGTAGGTTTTAACTCCAACCCTGTTCCTGGAGAGAGATACCCTCCTGTAGGTTTTAACTCCAACCCTGTTCCTGGAGAGCTACCCTCCTGTAGGGTTTTAACTCCAACCCTGTTCCTGGAGAGCTACCCTCCTGTAGGGTTTTAACTCCAACCCTGTTCCTGGAGAGAAACCCTCCTGTAGGTTTTAACTCCAACCCTGTTCCTGGAGAGAGACCCTCCTCTAGGTTTTAACTCCAGCCCTGTTCCTGGAGAGATACCCTCCTGTAGGTTTTAAACTCAACCCTGTTCCTGGAGAGAAACCCTCCTGTAGGTTTTAACTCCAACCCTGTTCCTGGAGAGAAACCCTCCTGTAGGGTTTTAACTCCACCTGTTCCTGGAGAGATACCCTCCTGTAGGGTTTTAACTCCAACCCTGTTCCTGGAGAGATACCCTCCTGTAGGTTTTAACTCCAACCCTGTTCCTGGAGAGAAACCCTCCTGTAGGTTTTAACTCCAACCTGTTTCCTGGAGAGCTACCTCCTGTAGGGTTTAACTCCAGCCCTGTTTCCTGGAGAGAAACCCTCCTGTAGGTTTTTAACTCCAACCCTGTTCCTGGAGAGATACCCTCCTGTAGGGTTTTAACTCCAACCCTGTTCCTGGAGAGATACCCTCCTGTAGGTTTTAACTCCAACCCTGTTGTAACTAACTTGATTCATTTTATAAACCAGCTAATTATTAGAATCAGCTCAAGGACAAGTGTCTAGGGGTTGTGTGTGGCCCGGGCTAAGGAAGGGAGAACGTTTTGTTGATTAGGATCCCCGTTAGCGAGGGAGCAGCTACTCTTCCTTGGGGTACAAAACCATAAAACACATGACACAGTTAGAAACCCATCCCCCCCACGATTCAACAGCAGCACGAAGAGTATACTGTTGCAGAAAGGCGGTGGGGGACTGACGTACCTCAGTGGGTTTGTAACAGTCTACCAGGAGATCTTTAACTCTGGCTCCTCTGTCYTCATCACTGGGCATGTCCAGCAGCTCGTCCACATCTATCTCCAACTCTGGTATGGCCTCTTCCTGAACAAGAGAAGAGAGAGGAGAGAGGGATGAGAAACGAGCAAAATGGAAGACGATCAGTGAGTCGACAAGAGGATACAACACAGTGCTCTTTCAGGAGGTGCATAAAGATGGCGGCCCCCCCCCCCTCATTGTACTTTACAACAAATGCCTTGTTGGCTAAGTAGGTCGCCGTACTGTACATTGGTCGGCATTACTCTTCGTTCGTGACGTCATTAGGAGACATGGATCTCAATTCTATTTCCAAGATGGCGGCGTTATAGAAAAAGCAACAACAACAAAAAAGGTTCATTGTCACATTGAACCTTATTGAGCGCCGTAGTTTAATAACTTTTAAAAACCAATAACGTCATATCTGAATTCCGCCATCTTTACGCACCGTCGCCATCGTTCAACTTTTCAACGTTGTTCTCAATGTTATTTCAACGTTGTTCAATGTTTTTCAATGTTATTTCAACGTTGTTCAATGTTATTTCAAACGTTGTCTCAATGTTATTTCAAGTTGTCTCAAATGTTATTCAACGTTTGTCTCAATGTTATTTCAATTGTTCAATGTTATTTCAATGTTGTCTTCAATGTTATTTCAACGTTGTCTCAATGTTATCTCAACAATCTTTTTAAGCAACAAACAAACCAGATGTTTCTTAAAGTACCAGACTCCGTTTTTAGACACAATGTTACTGTTTAAAGCAACTACTAATTTATTATTATTATTTAAAAAAATTAAGTTTAGAAAGTCCCTCAGTTCTTTTCCAAGAACGACATCAGAGGTCATGTGATATTAAAAAAGGCCCTGACCAGAAGTAGCGCCCTTCCCTGTAGGGAATAGGCTGTCATTTGAGACACAGAACACATTCTTTAGTGTCTCACCGTCACTGGTGTTGGCCCCAGGCTACTTTAAATAGCCCGTTTAAGTAGTGTAGTTGTCACTGGGTTGGCCCCCAGGCTAACTTTAAATTAGCCCGTTAAGTAGTGTAGTTGTCACCTGGTGGGCCCCCAGGCTAACTTTAAATAGTCCGTTAAGTAGTGTAGTTGTCACTGGGGTTGCCCCAGAGCTAACTTTAAATAGCCGTTAAGTAGTGTAGTAGTCACTGGTTGGCCCCAGGCTAACTTTAAATAGTCCGTTAAGTAGTGTAGTAGTCACTGGGTTGGGCCCCCAGGCTAACTTTAAATAGTCCGTTTAATAGTGAGTTGTCACCTGGTTGGCCCCAGCTAACTTTAAATAGTCCGTTAAGTAGTGTAGTTGTCACTGGGTTGGCCCCCAGGCTAACTTTAAATAGCCCGTTAAGTTAGTTGTAGTTGTCACCTGGGTTGGCCCCCAGGCTAACTTTAAATAGCCCGTTAAGTTAGTGTAGTTGTCCTGGGTGGCCCCCAGGCTAACTTTTAATAGCCCGTTAAGTAGTGTAGTTGTTCACCTGGTTGGCCCCCAGGCTAACTTTAAAATAGTCGTTAAGTAGTGTAGTTGTCACTGGTTGCCCCCAGGCTAACTTTAAATAGTCCGTTAAGTAGTGTAGTTAGTCACTGGGTTGGCCCCCAGGCTAACTTTAAATAGTCCGTTAAGTAGTGTAGTAGATCACTGGGTTGGCCCCCAGGCTAACTTTAAATAGTCCTGTTAAGTAGTGTAGTTGTCACTGGTTGGCCCCCAGGCTAACTTTAAATAAGTCCGTTAAGTAGTTTGTAGTTGTCCCTGGGTTGGGCCCCCAGGCTAACTTTTTAAATAGCCCGTTATAAGGTAGTGACGTTGTTCACTGGGGTTGGGGCCCCAAGGCTAACTTTAAATAGTCCCGTTAAGTAGATCTACTGTTGTTCACCTGTGTTGGTCCCCAGGCTAACTTTAATATAGTCCATCGTTAAGTAGTAGTGTAGTTGTCCCTGGAGTTGGCCCCCAGGCTAACTTTAAATAGTCCGTACAGTAGTGTAGTTGTCACCTGGGTTGGCCCCCAGGCTTACTTTAATAGTCCGTTAAGTAGTGA
>NW_019947576.1:22232-29542 GCF_002910315.2 Salvelinus sp. IW2-2015
TCGCCCCAGCCAGTTACCAAGTTAGCCAGCCAGCCAGCCAGTTAGCCAGCCAGTCAATCAGTCCGCAAGCCAGCCAGCCAGTCAATCAGTCCAGCCAGCCAGTCAGTCAGTCCGTCAGCCAGCCTCCAGCCAGAAGAGAGGGGAGCGGTGCAGTGACCTGGCATTTTACAAATGGAGGGGAATCTCCCTCCCTCCCTCCTCCCTCCTCCCTCCCTCCCTCCCTCCCTCCCTCCCCCCTCCTTCCTTCCTTCCCTCCCTCCACAAATTCTGTCTCCGCTCCGCTCCTGCTGTGGAGAAGAAGAGTGAATCTCCAGGATGTGGCAGTGCTCTGAACCGTACCAAGCCCGTCCCACCCAGATCCCAAATGACAGGGTGGGGGAGAGAGGGGAAGAGTGGGGGAGAGCGAGGGCCTGCCGTGAAAAAGGGAAGGGTGGTAAAATAAATTATGATTGCTGAGAATAAATAATGATGTCGTGTGGGTAAATATTACTGTCAAATGACTTCTGCTGACCGTCAGAGTGACAGGTGTTTCGGACGTCTCCTTCGTGAGGTTGTGGGGATTTTTCCCACATCCTCATAAAAGCTATTTTAAGCTTAGGGGTTAGGGTTAGGGTTACAATTAGGGTTTAGAGTAAGGGGTTTGTGGTTAGGTTTAGGGATTGGGTTTGGGTTTGGGTTAGGGTTACGGTTAGGGTTAGTGTTATTGTTAAGGTTAAGGGTATAGTAGGGTAAAGGTTAGGGTTAGGAGTTAGGGAAATACATTTTAGGTCCCCACGAGTATGTAAGAACAAAACAACAGTGTGTGTGTGTGTGTGTGTGTGTGTGTGGTGTGTGTGTGTGTGTGTGTGTGTGTGTGTGTGTGTGGTTGTGTTGTGTGGTGGTGTGTGTGTGTGTGTGTGTGTGTGTGGTGTGTGTTGTGTGGTGTTTCGTTGTATCTGTAAATTCTCCACGGTTCTGTTTCTGCATATCTTTTGTAGCTAAATGGCAAAAGTTTTTTGAGGAATTTCTTCAATCCTGTACCCACAGAATAGAATGCTGTTGACTAAATATGTCTTCTCGCTTCGTAAACTCAATTGACCATATCCCCTCCTCCCTTCTCCAGACTATCTCTGTAGACCTTTTCCCATTCCTCACTGCGCTCTCCACACTCCTGGATTGCATCTACCTGGCAGGCCGCTCCTACTAGGTGACGTGGGAGGATCTGTGTCTGCACCACATACTCTCACTACTGGTGTCCCCAGGGGGCTCAGTTCTAGGCCCTCTCCTCTTTTCTCTTGTTACATGGCCTACTTCATACCTTCCATCTTATCTAACGTTGCTGGTTGAAGTATAGCACCAGAGTTGCCAACCCGTTCACAGGATAGGTTAACTCTTGAGGTTCTCGGGTCTCCAGAAAGCTGGGTAAATCTGCTTTCAGTTTTTACACTAGAACAGCCCGCTAGAGAATTGTGCCTGGCGTCCCTTTCAGCTATCAGTACTCGCTAGAGAACGTTGTCTGGCTTCCCTTTCAGCCTATCAGTACTCGCTAGAGACGTTGCCTGGCTTCCCTTTCAGCCTATCTACTCGCTAGAGAACATTGCCGGGCGTCCATTTCAGCCTAACAGGAAACGCTCACAGCTCAGGTCTGTTCAACGCTGGTCCGACCAATCTGATTCCACCGCTTCAAAAATTGCTTCGATCAAGTGGACTGGGATATGTTCCGGATAGCATCGGGCAATAACATTCGGTCGAAATTCAACAGTCAGACACAAGGGTATGTGGCAGGGTCTACAGTCATCACGGATTACAAAAAGAAAACCAGCCCCTGTCTTGCTCCCAGACAGGGCTAAACAACTTTTTTGCCCGCTTTGAGGACAATACAGTGCACTGACACGGCCCCCTACCAAAACCTGCGGGCTCTCCTTCACTGCAGCCGAGGTGAGTAAAACATTTAAACGTGTTACCCTCGCAAGGCCTGCAGGCCCAGACGGCATTCCCAGCCGCGTCCTCAGAGCATGCGCAGACCAGCTGGCTGGTGTGTTTACGGGACATATTCAATCAATCCTTAATCCAGTCTGCTGTTCCCACATGCTTTCAAGAGGGCCACCATTGTTCCTGTTCCAAGAAAGCTAAGGTAACTGGAGCTAAACGACTACCGCCCGTAGCACTCACTTCCGTCATCATGAAGTGCTTTGGAGAACTAGTCAAGGACACATATCACCTCCACCCTACCGGACACCCTAGACCCACTCCAATTTGCTACCGACCCAATAGGTCCACAGACGACGCAATCGCAACCACACTGCACACCTGCCCTAACCCATCTGGACAAGAGGAATACCCATGTGAGAATGCGTTCATCGATTACAGCTCAGCATTTAACACCATAGTACCCCCAAAACTCGTCATCAAGCTCGAGACCCTGGGTCTCGACCGCTCGCCCTGTGCAACTGGGTCCATGGACTTCCTGACGGGCCGCCCCCAGGTGGTGAGGGTAGGTTAACAACATCTCCACCCCGCTGATCCTCAACACTGGGGCCCCACAAGGGTGCGTTCGAAGCCTCTCCTGTACTCCCTGTTCACACCACGACTGCGTGGCCATGCACGCCTCCAACTCAATCATCAAGTTTGCGGATGACACTACAGTGGTAGGCTTGATTACCAACAACGACGAGACGGCCTACGGGAGGAGGTGAGGGCCTCGGAGTGTGGTGTCAGGAAAATAACCTCATATCTCAACGTCAACAAACAAAGGAGATGATTGTGGACTTCAGGAAACAGCAGAGGGAGCACCCCCTATCCACATCGACGGGTCAGTAGTGGAGAAGGTGGAAAGTTTTAAGTTCCTCGGTGTACACATCACGGAACAAACTGAATTGGTCCACCCACACAGACAGCGTTGTGGAAGAAGGCGCAGCAGCGCCTCTTTCAACCTCAGGAGGCTGAAAGAAATTTGGCTTGTCACCAAAAGCACTCACAAACTTCTACAGATGCACAATCGAGAGCATCCTGTCGGCTGTATCACCGCCTGGTACGGCAACTGCCTCGCCCACAACCGTAAGGCTCTCCAGAGGGTAGTGAGGTCTGCAGAACGCATCACCAGGGGCAAACTACCTGCCCCTCCAGGACACCTACACCACCCGATGTCACAGGAAGGCCATAAAGATCATCAAGGACAACAACCACCAAAGCCACTGCCTGTTCACCCCGCTATCATCCAGAAGGCGAGTCAGTACAGGTGCATCAAAGCAGGGACCGAGAGACTGAAAAACAGCTTCTATCTCAGGCCATCATGACTGTTAAACAGCCACCACTAACATTTAGCGGCCGCTGCCAACATACTGACTCAACTCCAGCCACTTTAAAATGGGAATTGATGGAAATTATGTAAAATGTACCACTAGCCACTTTAAGCAATGCCACTTAATACAATGTTTACATACCCTACATTACCCATCTCATATGTATATACTGTACTCTATATCACTACTGCATCTTGCCATCTTTATGCAATACATGTACCACTAGCCACTTTAACTAGCCATTTTGTTTACATACCCTACAGTACTCATCTCATACGTATATACCGTACTCTATACCATCTACTGCATCTGCCATGCCGTTCTGTACCACCACTCATTCATATTATCTTTATGTACATATCTTTATCCTTTACACTTGTGTGTGTGTGTAAGGTAGTAGTGTGGAATTGTTAGGTTTAATTACTGTTGGTTATTACTGCATTGTCGGAACTAGAAGCACAAGACATTCCGCTACACTCGCATTAACATCTGCCTAACCATGTGTATGTGACTAATAAAATTTGATTTGATTTGATTTGATGTATACCCTGATTTGTGAGCGAGTTAATTAGCAAGTGCATCGGTGATGTGGTACCCACGGTGACTATTAAATCCTTCCAAACCAGAAACTATGGATTGATGGCAGCATCGTGCAAAACTAAAAGCACGAACCATTGCTTTAATCATGGCAAGGCGACCGGAAACATGACTGAGTTCAAAACAGTGTAGCTATATCCATCCGCAAGCAATCAAGCAAGCTAAGCGTCAGTATAGAGACAAAGTAGATCAAAATTCAACGGCCAGACACAAGAGGTATGTGGCAAGGGTCTACAGTCAATCACGGACTAACAAAAAGAAACCAGCCCGGTCGCGGACAACGATGTCTTGCTCCCAGACAAAAAACAACTTCTTTGCTCGCTTTAGGACAATCAGTGCCACTAACACAGCCCACTACCAAAACCTTCGGGCTCTTCCTTTCACCGCAGCCAACGTGAGTAAAACATTTAAACGTGTTAACACTCGCAAGCTGCCGGCCTAGACGGCATCCCTAGCCGCGTCCTCAGAGCATGCGCAAACCAGCTGGCTGGTGTGTTTACGGACATATTCAATCAAATCCCTATCCCAGTCTGCTAATCCCACATGATTCAAGAGGCCACCGTCTGTTTCCTTTCCCAAGAAGCGAAAGTATTGAGCTAAACGACTATTAGCACTCACTCCATCATCATGAAGTGCTTTGAGAGAACTAGTCAAGGATCATATCACCTCCACCCTACCTGACAACCCTAGATCCACTCCAATTTGCTTACCACCCCAATTAGGTCCACTATGATGCAATCGCAACCACACTGCACACTGCACACTGCTCTAACCCATCTGGACAAGAGGAAACCTATGTAAGAATGCTGTTCATCGATTACAGCTCATTTAACATTAAGCTCGAGACCTGGGTCTCGACCCTGCCTTTGCAACTGGATCCTGGCTTTCTGATGGCCGCCCCCAGGTGGGTGAGGGTAGAAACAACATCTCCACCCCGCTGATCCTCACACTGGGGCCCCACAAGGGTGTGTTCTCAGCCCTCTCCTTACTCCCTGTTTACCCATTACTGCGTGGCCATGCACGCCTCCAACTCAATCATCAAGTTTGCAGACAACACTACAGTGGTAGGCTTGATTACCAACAACGACGAGGCGGCCTACCAGGGAGGAGGTGAGGGCCCTCGGAGTGTGGTTCAAGAAAATAACCTCACACTGACGGGACAGTAGTGGAGAGGGTAAAAGTTTTAAAGTTCCTCGGATTACACATCACGGACAAACTGAAATGGTCGACCCACACAGACAGCAACTGCTCCTCTTCAAACCTCAGGAGGCTGGAAGAAATTTGGTTTGTTCACCAAAAAACACTCACAAACTTTTACAGATGGCACAATCGAGAGCATCCTGTCGGGCTGTATCACCGCCTGGTAGCAACTGGCGCCACCCACAACCGTAAGCTCTCCAGAGGTAGTGAGGTCTGCACAATGTATCACGGGGGGCCAAACTACCTGCCCTCCAGAACCTACACTACCAATGTCACAGGAAGACTAAAAAGGACCAACAACCACCCGAGCCACTGCCTATTCACCCTGCTATCATCCAGAAGGCGAGGTCAGTAACAGGCGCATCAAAAGCAGGGACCGAGAGACTGAAAAACAGCTTCTATCTCAAGGGCATCAGACTGTTGAACAGCCACCACTAACATTTATTTATTTATTTACACTGAGTGGCTTCTGAAACATACAGACCAATCCTCTAGCCACTTTTTAATATAACATTTGGATGTAATAAATGTATCACTAGTCAACTTAAACAATGCCACTTAGATAATGTTTACATACCTACATTACTCATCTCATATGTATATACTGTACTCTATACCATCTACTGCATCTTGCCTATGCCGTTTGGCCATCACTCATTTATAAATTTTTATGTACATATTCTTAATCATTCCTTTACAGCTTGTGTGTATAAGGCAGTTGTTGTGAATTTGTTAGATTACTTGTTAATATTACTGCCATGGTCGGAACTAGAAGCACAGCATTTCGCTACACTCGCATTAACATCTGTGAACCATGTGTATGGACCAATAAAATTTGAATTTGCTGATTTGATTTGTTTTAGCATAAGCATCAGATGCATATCAACCTGCATTTATATACTTCAAGCAAACGTGCTTGATATATACATGCTTGATTACTAGTGCATGAACTGTTGTAAAGGAGTAATTGCATGGAGAAATATTAATGGCAATATGTCAAAAAAAATAATTAACAACAATAGTTTAGATAGAGTCAAGTCAAGGATATGTTGTTTAGAGTCAGGATATGTTGCTTGGAGTCAAGGATATGTTGTTTAGAGTCAAGATATGTCAGTCAAGGATATGTTGTTTACAGTCAAGGATATTTTTTACCAGTCAGGAATGTGTTTGGGGGGATAATGGCTCTCTGCACTACCTCCCTATTTATTAGACTCCTTGTTCTCTTCAGTGACCAAGGAAGAGTGCGATCTTATTTCTGTCAGCTACTGCCGCCGCCACTGGCCCCACTCTGAACCTAAAGGTACACTGATGTCAGTGGCAGTCGGTGCCGTTTAGGAGGGGCCTTATTTTATATTACAACATATTGGATGACTGTCTCATTCATATTCCATTCACACAGCTCAACGTAACATCAATAGGTTTAGGTTACTGTCTTTCATAWTCCATTCACCCAGCTCAATGAAACATCAATAGGTTTAGGTTGCTACGTGATACCTTTTACTCATCATGAGGTTGCTACAACCTAGTCTATGAATGATAGTTTACAACGTAGGTGCACACAGGTCGAGACCATTTTTTGTAATCAATCTGACAGACAGCGACACATTCAATACCGCCTTGCACACGCCTGCCTGCACCTAGCTGATCTAGGATGTAATCATTAGTCCAACAGTTGCAAACGAGAGTTTCTATTGGACAAATTCAGGGATGTTTATCCCCGTTTCGTTCTGTTTGCTTATGTTTAAGAAATGTTTTTCAACAGAATTGTTGGAATGAATACACCCCTGATAACACGCATACACAGTTCACTTTCATAGCAGCCACATACAAACAGCATGATCACTTTGCTCGTTGTAATTCCTTCTCGCAACTACGTGCTCTTCTTCTCTCACCTTTTTCCTTCGCTTGTGGACTTCAGTGCACAACACATCCGCTGTTAGTGACMAGGTGAATGAACCTTTCCAAGCCAAACCTTCATATCATAACCGCCAACTGCTACACACAGCTTACATCGTTGTCACCATATTATCTAACATCATAGTCAACATAGCTAATAGAACTAACACATTAGTATACCTGCTACACTCAAGCAGCAAGCAGTTTAGCAGTTACACCAGCGGGCAYCGGTGGCAATACATGTATAAAACCAAAAGCTTACCTTGACTTGGAAGAGTTCCAGTGTTGCATAGCCATAGCCAGCTAGCTAACATAGCATCGCTTTCTGTTTGAGCC
>NW_019947576.1:30730-34048 GCF_002910315.2 Salvelinus sp. IW2-2015
GCTATATTGGCCATATACCACACTTCCTCGGGTCTTATTGCTTAACTGTGACATGTGTATACCATCAGAGTCGCCCCCCCCCCCCCCACAAAATCACAACTTAATTGTCTCACCAAATGGCAAACAAGTTCTAAATGAAACGTATTGTAGATCTTGCGTGGAGTGTGTATACCCGCAAAAAGCAGATTTCTAACTAATGTTGGAGAAATACATAAAATAAGAAGCATTATTGACATGAAATGGACACGTGTTATGTGGAGACTAAACATATTAGCAAAAGGACAAGCGTTTTGGGGAGACTGAACATATTAGCAAAAGGACAAGCGTTTTGGGGCGACTGAACATATTAGCAAAAGGACAAGCGTTTTGGGGAGACTGAACATATTAGCAAACGTTTGTTAGTTGACAAAAAACATGGACAAAATAGCCATTTGAAGAAAAGGCTGAACTACAGAATGATAATTTAGAAAAGATAGAAATTATTACTTTAGAGATAACAAAAAGTTAACATTGGATCAAATGCAGCCTGAAATAGTACTATATATTATTATAGAGCTCTGTTTAGCCTGTATCACTGACTGAAATAGTACTATATATTATTATAGAGCTCTGCTCAGCCAATAAACATGACATTATCTGTTATTATAAAACTCTGCTCAGCCTATAAACATGACATTATCTATTATTATAGAACTCTGCTCAGCCTGTAAACATGACATTATCTATTATTATAGAGCTCTGCTCAGCCTATAACCATGACATTATCTATTATTATAGAGCTCTGCTCAGCCTGTAAACATGACATTATCTAGTATTATAGAGCTCTTATTATGACATCATGACATTCCCTGAGAAATTAGATTTCGAGCTCGACATCATTTGTTTTTAAATCTCACTGTCACCAAGTTTATTTTTAATGATGTAATGTTGTGAAGACTGACCTCAGGTTATTGAGGGATCTAGTCTGGATTAAACCTCATAGGAAAGCAGTTTTATTATGTGGAGATGTCATTCAGGTCTCTCTTTAGTATTAAACAAATTACTCTGTCTTTGGCAGGAGAGAGACCAGACTCTCACTCTGACAGCAGAAAGAGTTCTTCAGAGGAACCAGACAGAGAGACGCCCAAACTAGCGAGACGACACCACTGCTCCTACTGTGGAAATAGTTTTACCCGATTACTACATCTGAAAGCACATGAGAGAATACATACAGGAGAAAAGCCCTTCCACTGTTCCCAGTGTGAAAAGAGTTTTAGGTGGTTAACGAGTCTGATAAAGCATGAGAGGGGACACACACAAGAAAAGCTCTACCAATGCTCCCTGTGTGAAAAGAGCTTTACYAAGTTAGGGGGCCTGACTAGGCATGAGAGGACACCCAAAGGAGGGGATAAGACGTACCACTGCTCCCAGTGTGGAAAGAGATTTTCCCAGTCAGAGGACCTGAAAGCACATGAGAGAATAGAGAGACTGTGTTCTGACTTGTGTTTTTGACTGAGAATTTGTGTTTTTGTTTGTCACATTAAATCATATTGTTTAAATGAAATCAGACATGGAAATCTGACCAAAACAACGGAGCCTTGTTTTCTGTTGTTTTTCCTCTACTCTGATCGCGATTTGTACTAAAATCAATGAATATCTTAACAATGTGTATTCATTTTTCATTATGACTTTTTGATTGGTGTTATACAAGTAATAAACCCTTCTGATGTTTTACATAAATAGATTTGGAATTTGCTAAATGAAATGATTATACACGGCTCAAAAAAAATAAATGGGTAACACTTAAACAACACAATGTAACTCCAAGTCATTATCACACTTTTTCTGTGTGAAATCATAACTGCTCTCCAACATTAAGGAGAAACTACTGCCTAATTTGATCAGAATTAAAATTTTACACCATGTCTGTTGTGCAAATGCGAATAGACCAAAACGCTGGAATTATAGGCATTAGCTAAGTCTACCCCCAATGAAAGGAGTGGTTCTGCAGGTTAGGCTGACACAGACCACTTCTCAAGTTCTATGCTTCCTGGCTGATGTTTGGTCACTTTTGTGAATTGTCTGGTCTTCGGTTGCCTTTCACCTGTAGTGTTGGAGCATGAGAACGGATGTTCTACAAACCCTCACAGTGGCTCAGGTAGTGCCAGCTCCCTCACCAGCGATTGCCATTATCAATAGATCGAGCTTTGCTAGAATTAGGTTTGCGTGTGATCTAGTCAGCGTAGTGTCTCAAGCAGGAGCTGTCTTACCAGGCAGAACAGGCCTAGTACTTCAATGGCAGACGCTCACGTGGAGGACGGTCCGAGTAGGAGGCAACAGACCCTTGCAGCAGGACCTCGCTACCTCCGCCTTTGTGCAAGGAGGAGTCATCTCCAGAGCCCTGCAAACTCGACCTCACAAGCAGGCCACAAATGTTGTGACATGTGCCGCATTTATGGTCTCACAAGGTTGTCTCGTCAACGGGATTCCTCGCTTGTTATGTACTAGCTGCGACTACTATGACTTCATGATGCGTCTCTACACTTGTTATCCTGTGTACTGTAGTGTCCGAACTATCATATACTTTATCTGATTGTCTCCAACACCTGCTAGTGTACTAGAAACTCCCTTACTATCTTCACGTTATACTATTGAGTGTCTCCTTCCTGGTTATTTATGTACTAGCTGCAACTTACTAGTGAGCTATGAGTGGTTCTCCACACCATTCGTTTATCTTTACTAAGTTCCACTTACATTATACTATGATGGTCGCTACACCTTTTTGAATTGTACTAGCTCTCTACTACTAGCGCTCATCGCGAGCTACTCTATACTATTTATGTTCTCCACACCGATGTTTTTCTGTACTAGCTCTACTTACTTTTATCTTATGAGGTTTTGTCTCCTACACCTTGTCTATTGTCACTAGCTCTTTAGCTACTGTACCACTGAATTACATACCTTATATGGTCTCCAACCTTGTTTTGTACTAGCTCACGTACTATATCTCAGTTGCACTACTATGATGGTACTACCTCCTGTGATTCTATGTACTAGCTTGCGTACATATACATGTGGTCTCCACACCTTTTGTTATCTCACTGTTACTTAGCTCCACTACCTATTATTACTCTATTGATGCGTCTCCACACCTTGTTTATTGTACTAGCTCCACTCTAAGCTCCTTGAACTACTTCTATACACTATGATGTTCTTCCACATCATCCACCCTTGGTTTCATATATTGCTTATCATAAAGCCTTCTTAAACTAACAATTTTTTTACTTCTGAAATGGTCTTACAACCTTGTTAGTTCTCTAGCTCAAGCTAGGCCTTTTT
>NW_019947577.1:0-3920 GCF_002910315.2 Salvelinus sp. IW2-2015
CCCCGACTAGCATGACCTAGCCCCTACCCCCCTCTAGGCATGACCTAGCCCTACCCCGATCTAGGCATGACTAGCCCCTACCCCTCTAGGCATTACCTAGTCCCTACCCCCTCTAGGCATGACCTAGCCCCTACCCCCTCTAGGCATGAACCTAGCCCCTACCCCCCTCTAGGCATGACCTAGCCCTCCCCCTTAGCATTACCTAGCCCCTACCCCCTCTAGGCATTACCTAGCCCCTACCCCCCTCTAGGCATTGACCTAGCCCCTACCCCCTCTAGGCATTACCTAGCCCCTACCCCCCTCTAGGCATGACTAGCCCTACCCCCTCTAGGCATTACCTAGCCCTACCCCCCTCTAGGCATTACCTAGCCCCTACTCCCCTCTAGCATATACCTAGCCCTACCCCCCTCTAGGCATTACCTAGCCCTATCCCCTCTAGGCATTACCTAGCCCCTACCCCCTCTAGCATGACCTGCCCCTACCCCCTCTAGGCATGACCTAGCCCTACCCCCTCTAGGCATGACCTAGCCCCTACCCCCTCTAGGCATTACCTAGCCCCTACCCCCCTCTAGGATTACCTAGCCCCTACCCCCTCTAGGCATGACCTAGCCCCTACCCCCTCTAGGCATGACCTAGCCCTACCCCCCTCTAGGCATTACCTAGCCCTACCCCCTCTAGGCATACCTAGCCCCTACCCCTCTAGGCATTACCTAGCCCTACCCCCTCTAGCATTACCTAGCCCTACCCCCTCTAGGCATTACCTAGTCTACCCCCTCTAGGCATTACCTAGCCCTATCCCCCTTAGGCATTACCTAGCCCCTACCCCCCTAGAGGGCTAGGCATACTAGCCCTGACACCCCTCTAGGCATTACCTAGCCCCTGCCCCCCTCTAGGCATTACCTAGCCCCTATCCCCCTCTAGGCATTACCTAGCCCCTATCCCCCTCTAGGCATTACCTAGCCCCTGCCCCTAGGCACTACATTTAACCAGAGCCCTATGGGTCCTATATAGTGGATATGGTGCCATTTGGAACACAGCCCATATAAAAGGGCCTCTATATTAAGTTGCCCACAGACACAGATCTGAGACCAGTCTACCAGTGCATTTGGGTAAAACTGGTGACTAACTGTGCTGCGGGCAAAAATCAAATAAAACAATGTTTGCTGACGTTTAGTGACACCGGTCATTTTCAATGGGTGTTGCACGTTCATAAATTCCTTAGTTCTTCTGTGATCTGGCACACTCAGACGAGAGGTCTCTGAAATCGGAGTAGATAAACCAGAGTGATTTTATGAATACAAAGTTATCATTATACTGTAATGAAACAAGCAGGGAGCAGGTCTCGACCTTCTAGCCCAAAATATATATATTTTTTTCTTGTGCAGTTTGCTATTTACCTCATGACTCCTGCATGCTTTGCTGACTACGAACTTTCTTCACTCAACACTCGGGACTCTGACTCTCTTTGGTTACACAGACTTTTGGCCTCCCATATCATATCTGGAAATGTGCCCATCTACTGTTGCTAGCCCCATTTCTGACTGGTGCTCTGATATCTGCTTCACTGATTTCTGCTCTTGTAAAAGCCTGGGTTTTCTGCACGTTAACACTAGAAGCTCATTACCTAAAATGGATCAATTGAAAGTGTGGGTTCACAGCTCCGATCCAGATGTGTTGGTCATTACTGAGATGTAGTTAAGGACGAGTGGTTTGAATACTGATGTTAACCTTCCTGGTTATAACCTTTTTCAGCAAGAAAGATCTTCCAAAGCTGGTGGAGTGGCAATCTTTACCAAGGAACACCTTCAGTGCTCGGTTGTCTCCACCAAGTCTGTCCCCAAACAATTTGATTTGCTTGTTTTAAGTTTTCAAATAGCTCTTTGTTGACGGTTGCTGGGTGCTATTGTCCTCCATCAGCACCGGCCTGTACCCCACCTGCCCTGAGCTCTCTCCTGGCCCCTTACACTAAGTCTGAATTTGTCCTGCTAGGTGACCTAAACTGGGACATGCTTAAACCACCTGACCAAGTCCTAAAGCCATGGGACTACCTAAATATTTCCCAGAATATTACCAATCCCACAAGGTTTGACTCCAAACACCCAGAAAAGGCTGGGTTGCTACCATGCTGTGTTGTCATTTGTTGCTGCCATGCTATGTTGTTGTCTTTAGGTCTCTTTTTATGTAGTCTTGTGTTGTCTCTCTTGTTGTGATGTGTTTTGTCCTATATTTATATTTGATTTAAAAAATATATGTTTTAATCCCAGCCCCCGTCCTCGCAGGAGGCCTTTTTCCTTTTGGTAGGCCGTCATTGTAAATAAGAATTTGTTCTTAACTGACTTGCCTAGTTAAATTAAAAATGTAAATATAAAGTACAGTGCCCCAAAAGCTCAAGCGGCAGAGTCGCCATCCGTACTTATAAACCCAGGGTCCACTACTTTCAGCCTGAAGTCCCAGCCCACTTCGGCTTGACACGCAGGGTCCACTACTTTCAGCCTGAAGTCCCAGCCCACTTCGGCTTGACACGCACTAGCAGCATAGAAATAGAGAACTAGAAAGCACTAGACCTACAGATCTATCTTAGAAGTGTCTGCAAATCTGTTAAATTAACATGTAAAGAAATACTTAGTGAAAAAATAACATCATACCAACTCACCAGTTTTATTTAGGTTTGCACTTAACAAGACATAGCGAAACAAAACTCTCCACATTTTAATCAAATAAGAAAGTAAAAACAAAAAAATAATTTAAATAATTGTTAATTTAGAAAAATGTCATAAGTTGCTCAAACACCCCTTTGATGCACAGTCCTAGTTTGTGTTTTATAAAAAATGTATCAATTTATAACAGCATAAAATGAAAAAAGCGACTTTCTACTCAGTGCAAATGAATGTTTCTACCTACCAGTACATATGTCGTCTAGACTATTTTAACACAGGCTTTTCTTTAAAGCGTTCTGTCCCATTGTTGGTTATTAATTAAGCTAGTGTATAGCACAAGTTAATATTGTCTGTTAACATGTTGTTGACATGTTTCCTCATGGCTGTGTGTGTGTGTGTGTGTGTGTACAGTGATAACAGAATCTCTGTCTGTTTGAACTGAAGGTCTACACACACATGTTCTCTTACACTGGTCTTCTCCTCTCCTCACCGTCTATTCTTCTGTCTTTCTATCCCTTTCTCCTGTCTTTGTCCCAGACTCACACAAACCTCAAGTAGTCCAACATCAGACCAGTTGGTTGAGATGCTGGTTGCTTGGTTACAATACCGCTACATCACAGCTGTTTGTAACATTCCATTTGTAGTAACAGCTGTAGCGATTGGCTGCTGAAAGCTCTGCTTGTAGTAACAGTTTTTCTGATTGGCTGCTGAATGCTCTGTTTTGCAGTTATAGCTGTAGTGATTGGCTGCCCGATGGTTCACTTCCTGCGTTGATAGAAGAGGACGTAGGCCTGAGCAGACTGCAGTTGGTTCTCTGATATAGGAGTCACACTGAACGAAAGAGAGAGAGAGAGAGATTAACAAGAAACCAGCAATGTATTGGATATGCATTCTAAGCTGTTTGCTACAATGTTGAAACCACCTAACGTGATGCAGTAGCGTGTGTATAATGTTTTTATTTAACTAGGCAAGTCAGTTAAAGAAAAAAATATTATTTTCAATGACAGCCTACCGGGGAACAGCGGGTTAACTGGTCTATGAACAGTGGGTTAACTGGTCTAGGAACAGTGGGTTAACTGGTCTAGGAACAGTGGGTTAACTGGTCTAGGAACAGTGGGTTAACTGGTCTAGTGGGTTAACTGGTCTAGGAACAGTGGGTTAACTGGTCTAGGAACAGTGGGTTAACTGGTCTAGGAACAGTGGGAAAAGAGAGGTATGAGATGAGAGAGACAGAGAGGGAGGGAGAGAGAGATAGAGAGACAG
>NW_019947577.1:7107-12853 GCF_002910315.2 Salvelinus sp. IW2-2015
GAAAACAGTGGGTTAACTGGTCTCTAGGAAACAGTGGGTTAACTTGTCTAGGAACAGTGGGTTAACTGGTCTGGAACAGTGGGTTAACTGGTTCTAGGAACAGTGGGTTAAACTGGTCTAGGAACAGTGGTTAACTGGTCTAGGAACAGTGGGTTAACTGGTCTAGGAACAGTGGGTTAACTGGTCTAGGAACAGTGGGTTAACTGGTCTAGGAACGAGTGGGTTAACTGGTCTAGGAACGTGGGTTAAACTGGTTCTAGGAACAGTGGGTTAACTGGTCTAGGAACAGTGGGTTAACTGGTCTAGGAACAGTGGGTTAACCTGGCTTAGGAACAGTGGGTTAATCTGGGTCTAGGAACAGTGGGTTTAACTGGTCTAGGAACAGTGGGTTTAACTGGTCTAGGACAGTGGGTTAACTGGTCTAGGGAACAGTGTTAACTGGTCTAGGAACAGGGGTTAACTGGTCTAGGAAACAGGGGGTTAAACTGGTCTAGGAACAGTGGGTTAACTGGTCTAGAACAGTGGGTTAACGGTCTAGAACAGTGGTTAACTGGTCTAGGAACAGTGGGTTAACTGGTCTAGGAACAGGGGGTTAAACTGGTCTAGGAAACAGTGGGTTAACTGGTCTAGGAACAGGGGTTAACTGGTCTAGGAACAGGTGGTTAACTGGTCTAGGAACAGTGGGTTAACTGGTCTAGGAACAGTGGGTGAACTGGTCTAGAACAGTGGTGGTTAAACTGGGTCTAGGAAACAGTGGGTTAACTGGTCTTAGGAACAGGGGTTAAAACTGTCTAGAAACAGTGGGTTAACTGGTCTAGGTAATGTCAGGAACAGTGGGTTAACTGGTCTAGGAACAGTGCGTTAAACTGCGTGCGAGGAACAGTGGTTAACTGGCTTGTTAGGTAACAGTGGTAACTGGCGTAGGGAACAGTGGGTTAACTGCTGTTCAGGGGAACAGTGGGTTAACTGGTCTAGGGACAGTGGGTTTAACTGGTCTAGGAACAGTGGGTTAACTGGTCTAGGAACAGTGGGTTAATGTGGTCTAGGAACAGTGGGTTAACTGGTCTAGGAACAGTGGGTTAACTGGTTAGACACGGGTTAACTGTCTAGAACAGTGGGTTAACTTGGTCTAGAACAGCGGGTTAACTGCCTTGTTCAGGGGAACAGCGGGTTAACTGCCTTGTTCAGGGGAACAGTGGGTTAACTGCTGTTCAGGGGAACAGTGGGTAACTGCCATGTTCAGGGGAACAGTGGTTAACTGCCTTGTTCAGGGGAACAGCGGGTTAACTGCCTTGTTCAGGGAACAGCGGGTTAACTGCCTTGTTCCAGGGAACAGCGGGTTTACTGCCTTGTTCAGGGGAACAGCGGGTTACTTGCCTTGTTCAGGGAACAGCGGTTTACTGCCTTGTTCAGGGGAACAGTGGGGTTAACTGTTTGTTCAGGGAACAGTGGGTTAACTGCCTTGTTCAGGGGAACAACGGGTTAACTGCCTTGTTCAGGAGCAGAACGACAGATTATTACCTTGTCAGCTCGGGATTCGATCTAGCAACAAGTCCAATGCTCTAAACCACTAGGCTACCTGCCTCCCCTCCGCTTAACCACTTAGTCTACCTGCCTCCCCTCCGCTCTAACCACTAGTCTACCTGCCTCCCCTCCGCTTCTAACCACTAGTTACCGTCTCCCCTCGCTCTAACACTAGGCTACCTGTGCCCCTCGCTCTAACACTAGGCTACCTGCCCTCCGCTCTAACCACTAGGCTACCTGCCGCCCTCCGCCTAACCACTAGGCTACCTGCGCCCCTCCGCTCTAACCACTAGGGCTACCTGCCGCCCTCCGCTCTAACCACTAGGCTACCTGCCGCCCCTCCGCTCTAACCACTAGGCTACCTGCTCCCCTCCGCTCTAACCACTAGGCTACCTGCCTCCCCTCCGCTCTAACCACTAGGCTACTGCCTCCCCTCCGCTCTAACCACTAGGCTACCTGCCTCCCCTCCGCTCTAACCACTAGGCTACCTGCCTCCCTCCGCCTCTAACCACTAGGCTACCTGCCTTCCCTTCCGCTCTAACCACTAGGCTACCTGCTCCCCTCCGCTTAACACTAGGCTACCTGCCTCCCCTCCGCTCTAAACCACTAGGCTACCTGCCTCCCCTCCCTCTAACACTAGGCTACTGCTCCCGCTCTAACCATAGACCTGCTCCCCTCCGCTCTAACCACTAGGCTACCTGCCTCCCCTCCGCTCTAACCACTAGGCTACCTGCCTCCCCTCCGCCTTCTAACCACTAGCTACCTGCCTCCTCCGCTCTAACCACTAGGCTACCTGCCTCCCCCCCTCTAACCACTAGGCTACCTGCCTCCCCTCCGCCCTCCTAACCACTAAGGTACCTGCCTCCCCTCCGCTCTAACCCACTAGGCTACCTGCCTCCCTCCCCTCTTAACCACTAGGCTACCTGCTCTCCCTCCGCTCTAACCACTAGGCTACTGCCCTCCCCTCCGCTCTAACCACTAGGCTACCTGCCTCCCCTCCGCTCTAAACCACTAGGCTACCTGCCTCCCCTCCGCTCTAACACTAGGCTACCTGCCTCCCTCCGCTCTAACCATAGGCTACCTGCCTCCCCTCCGCTCTAACCACTAGGCTACCTGCCTCCCTCCTAACCACTAGGCTACCTGCCGCCCCTCCGCTCTCTAACCACTAGGTACCTGCCTCCCCTCTAAGCACTAGGCTACCTGCCTCCCCTCGCTCTAACCACTAGGCTACCTGCCGCCCTCCGCTCTAACCACTAGGCTACTGCCGCCCCTTCGCTCTAACCATAGGCTACCTGCCGGCCCCGCCCCTCCGCTCTAAACCACTAGCACCTGCCGCCCCTACTCTCTAACCACTAGGCTACTCTGCCGCCCTCCACTCTAACCTAGGCTACCTGCCGCCCCTCCACTCTAACCACTAGGCTACCTGCCGCCCCTCCACTCTAACCACTAGGCTTACTGCCACCCCGGGTTGAGAACCTGCGTCTGTGTGTCACTGACCAGGAGTCGTTGTAGCAGCACATTCCCGATCGTCGTCTCCAGGCAACAGGCTGTGTAGTGGCCCATGTTGATCTCTCTCCAGAGGGAGAGAGAGAGAGACAGAGAGAGAGAGAGACAGAGACAGAGAGACAGAGAGGGAGAGAGACAGAGATGGAGAGAGAGATAGAGAGAGAGGGGCAGAGATGGAGAGAGAGAGAGAGAGAGACAGAGATGGAGAGACAGAGAGAGAGAGAGATTACCACAGTCGACCGGTCCGTAGGGCCCCATATCCAGGCTTGTCAGAGGGAAGGAGACACACACTGTACTCTTGCACACCATGTACCGCGACATGGCAAACCGGTTCAGATCTATTACACTGTTGTTAAGGTCTTCCACGTCACCATTACTGCAGGTGAGGTAGGTAGATGAGGAAGTGTTGCTAAGTTAGCGTTACTAAGGATACGCATGACGATGACCTGTGGGAATCTCTGGATGGTCAGTCTCTTGGTGCTCTCTGTACGTCTGTTACACCGCTCACACATCTGCAACACACACGTTTGAAATACACACTGAATGGAAGAACCATGGCACAGGCATAGGATTTTGATATTCCAATCTCCATCCATGAATACTGTCTTTCTCAATGGTTTTACTCTCAGAGATAAACGATCAGACCTCATGGTCAAAAACTTGTAAAATAATTTCAAATATTTTTGAGTGTTTGTTTGAGTCTGCCAATGGGCCCTCACCCAATGGGTGGGGTTTGAAGTTTTGGGACCTTTCTATTGGTTTATAAAGCCTGTCCAGCTCTAACAGGCATAAAGATCAAGTATTTGAAATGAACTTTCAAGGTCTGAACAGTGTCTTCCGTAAGTACACAGAGTAGCCAGCCAGGGAGTTCAAGGCTGGGGAGGGACAGAGGCCCCCTGACATGTCATTTTGTTGCAGAAGGAGCTCTATGTTGCCGTCCCTCTGGTACATTCTAATGCCTCGATTCCAACCCGAAATACACAGATAAATTATTGAATACTTTAACAACTTTACCTCTCAGATGAGTCAAAATAAGTAAAGTATTCAATAGAAAGACATGACTTTGCAATTAAAATGACTGAATTTGTATGAATTCAGCGTGTTGTAAGTTGTTATGGCTATCGTCTTAGGGGGTGGGCAACTCCAGTCCTCTGGGTCGGATTGGTGTCACACTTCTTGTCCATCCCTAACAATAGGTCATCTCTGATAGGTCATCTCTGATAGGTCATCTCTCGGGAAAAGTGGGGGTTTCCAAAGGAACCATACAAGGAGAAGTGGGGGTGTCGAAAGGAACAATATAAATAGAAGTATAAGTCTTTGCTAGGTAAACTGTGTTGTTGTTTGTGTCACACTGCTTTGCTTTATCTTGGATCAGCAGGTGACAGCATAGAGACGCCGAGAGACGGCGGCCGAGAGACGGCGGCCGCGAGAGACGGCGGCCCCGAGAGACGGCGGCCCCGAGAGGACGGCCCCCGAGAGACGGCGGCCCCGAGAGACGGCGGCCCGAGAGACGGCGGCCCCGAGAGACGGCGGCCCCGAGAGACCGAAACAACAGCAGGACTCTATTGCTTTGTTCCCGGAACAACCCAACTCCTCAGGCTACAAGTCGCTTTAGCGGTCAGTGGCAGGTCTCGATAAAGCCTTCGAATACAAACAGATATTTGGTTTACTGTCTCGATGAGATACCATGGACATATAACTAGTTGTTGGATTTATGAATAGCAAAGGGATTTAGGAGATCGACTTTAGTCAGCGCGCTAGTTAATGAAGTGGAAAAAAGTAGACGGCTGAAAACACTGAAAAATATAGTGCTGTCTTACGGGTGCGTTCTCCTCGTCCAGCTTCTCCTCCTGTGTGAAGCAGATCAAGAACCCCTCAGAGCCTCCTGCACTCCTCTTAGGGATGGTAGAGAAGGTCCAGAAGACGTCGAAGCAGGTGGAGTAGTGGGAGCAAACACGGAGCAGTGGAGGGAACTACGCAGCTGACCTGTAAACAGATCTGAGAGAGAGAGAGAGAGGAATAGATTATGATAATAATAAACTATCTTACGAAATAAGGAACAATATGTGATGTGATCAGCCAACTCCAAATCTCTTCACGCTCACCTACGATCTTACTGTCGTCCCTCTCCAGGTGTCTCTTCCAATTGCAGACGCCTGCTCGTCAATCCTGAGAGAGAGGGAAGTAGGGAAGAGAGAGAGAGGGAAAGTAGGGAGAGAGAGAGAGGGAAGTAGGGAGAGAAGAGAGAGAGGGAAGTAGGGAGAGAGAGAGAGGGAAGTAGGGGAGAGAGAGAGAGGGAAGTAGGGAGGAGAGAGAGAGGGAGCAGGGAAGGGGTGGAAGAAGGAGAGAGAGAGAGAGGAAGTAGGGAGAGAGAGAGAGAGGGAAGTAGGGAGAGAGAGAGAGAGGGGAAGTAGGGAGAGAGGAGAGGGGAAGTAGGAGAGAGAGAGAGAGAGAGGGAAGTAGGGAGAGAGAGATAGGGAAGTAGGGAGAGAGAGGGAGTAGGGAGAGAGAGAGAGGGAAGTAGGGAGAGAGAGAGAGGGAAGTAGGGAGAGAGAGAGAGGGAAGTAGGGAGAGAAAAAAGTGGGGGGGAGACAGAGAAAAAGTGGGGGGGAGACAGAGAAAAAGTGGGGGGGAGACAGAGAAAAAAAGTGGGAGGGGAGACAGAGAAAAAGTGGGGGGGGAGCAGAGAAAAAGTGGGGGGGAGACAGAGAAAAGT
>NW_019947577.1:13373-21107 GCF_002910315.2 Salvelinus sp. IW2-2015
CCAGGTTCGGCAGTTGTAAATGAAGAACTTGGTTTCTCACTAGCCTACTCCTGGTTAAATAAAAGGGTTAGGGTTGTAAATGAGAAGTTGTTCTCGACTAGGCTACTGGTTAAATATAAAGGGTTAGGGTTGTAAATGGGAACTTGTTCTCAACTGGCCGACCTGGTTAAATAAAGGTGTTTCTCAACTAGCCCGACCTGGTTAAATCAAGGTGTTCTCAACTCGCCGACCCTGGTTAAATAAAAGGTGTTTCTCAACTAGCCGACTGGTTAAATAAAGGTGTTCTCAACTGGGCGAGCCCTGGGTTAAAATAAAGGTGTTTTTTTTTTTGTTTTTTTTTTTTTTTTTTTTTTTTTTTTTTTTTGTTTTTTTTTTTTTTTTTTTTTTTTTTTTTTTTTTTTTTTTTTTTTTTTTTTTTTTTTTTTTTTTTTTTTTTTTTTTTTTTTTTTTTCTCAACTGCCGACCTGGTTAAATAAAGGGTTAGGGTTGTAGAATGAGAAACTTGTTTCTCAACTACCGACCTGGTTTAAATAAAGGGTTAGGGTTTGTAAATTGAGAACTTGTTTCAACTGGCCGCCGCCCTGGTTAAATAAAGGGTTTGAGGGTTTGTAAATGAGAACTTGTTCTCAACTAGGCCGAACGCTGGTTAAATAAAAGGTGTTCTCGAACTGAGCCGACCTGGTTAAATAAAGGTGTTCTCGATTGCTAGCGCGAGCCTGGTTAATAAAGGTGTTCTCAACTAGCCGACTGGTTAAATAAAGGTGATCTGGTGCTAGCCTGGTTAAGTAAAGGTGATCTGGCCGACGCTGGTGTAAAGTAAAGGTGATCTGGGCTCGACCTGGTTAAATAAAGGTGGATCTGGCCGACTCTGGTTAAATAAGGTGAATCTGGCCCGAGCCTGGTTAAAATAAAGGTGATCTGGCCGGACCTGGTTAAATAAAGGTGATCTGGTCTACCTGGTTTTAAAGGTAAAGGTGATCTGGTCTAGCCTGGTTAAATAAAGGTGATCTGGTTACCTGGTTTAAATAAAGGTGATCTGGCCGACCGCTGGTTTAGAATAAAGGTGATCGTGTCTCCCTGGGTTAAATAAATGGTGATCTGTCTACCTGGTTAAATAAAGGTGCTCTGGTCTAAGCCTGGTTAAATAAAGGTGATCGCGTCTACCTGGTTAAATAAGGTGATCTTGGTGCGTCCTGGTTAAATAAAGGTGATCTGGTCTGCGCCTGGTTAATAAAGGTGATCTGGTCTATGCCTGGTTCAATTAAAGGTGATCTGGTCTACCTGGGTTAATAGAAGGGTGATCTGGTCTACCTGGTTAAATTAAGAGTGATCTGTCTACTGGGGTTAAATAAAGGGTGATTCTGGTCTACGGCTGGTTAAATAAAGGTGATCCTTTGGGTACTACCTGTTTATAATAAAGGTGAGCTGGTCTACTGTTAATAAAGGTGATCTGGTCTACCTGGTTCAAATTAAAGGTGATCTGGTCTACCTGGTTAAATGAAAGGTGATCTGGTCTACCTGGTTAAATAAGGTGATCTGGCTACCTGGTTAAATAAAGGGATGCGTGGTTTATAAAGGTGATCTGGTCTACCTGGTTAAATAAAGGTGATCTGGTCTAGCTGGTAAATAAAAGGTGATCTGGTTACCTGGTTGAAATAAGGTGATCTGGTCTACCTGGTTAAATAAAGGTGATCTGGTCTACTGTTAAATAAAGGTGATCTGGTCTACCTGGTTAAATAGAAGGTGATCTGGTCTACCTGGTTAAATAAAGGTGATCTGGTCTAACCTGGTTAAATAAAGGTGATCTGGTCTTAACCGGTGGTTTAAATAAAGGTGATCTGGTCTAGCCTGGTTAAATAAGGTGATCTGGTCTACACTGGTTCGTAGAAGGTGATCTGGTCTACCGCTTATCCTGGTTAAGATAAAGGTGATGCTGGTCTAAGTATTAAACTTACCGTGGTTAAATAAAGGTGAATCTGGTCTATCCTGGTTTTAAATAAGGGGGGGAGACAGAGAAAAAGTGGGGGGGAGACAGAGAAAAAGAGAGAGCGAGTTAGAAAGAGGGTGGAACTTTTATCTTCAGGACTAGAGGTTGAATCTGGCCTCAGTAGGTCATTAGGTGGTCTTTGGTGCATTTTGACCCTTCCATGTCTCTGTACCTGACTGTGGTGCATTTGGGTTCAGGCTCCAGGCTGGTGAGCCGGACGTAGGGCCGGCGGTTAATCTCACAGTGAAGCCGGTCCAATAGGAACCTCAGAAACTCCTGAGCATCCTGTTGACTGAAAGGAAGTAGAGATGTTCTCACTGCTTTACATTACTTTCGCACGTGCACACACACGTGCACACACACGTGCACACACACGTGCACACACACGTGCACACACGTGCACACACACGTGCACACACACGTGCACACACACGTGCACACACACGGCCTGCTCTATTCTTTTGGGAGCCCTAGACGAGATTTGGTCTTTAAAATATATTTTTGTTTTAAAGTTAATTTCCTTTAATTCTACACATTTTTCCATTGGGCAGAGAGAACATCTAGCAATTTTATAACTAATTATATGCAAATCTAATAATTTTGCCATGGGGTGAAGAAATGTCAGTTTTTCAGATAAATTTCCTGACGTTTTACACATTTTGCCATTTTGTGTGGAGAATAGTTTTTTTTAATTGTACACATTTTTCCATGACTTAAGCCATGTCATTATGATATCTGAGTGAAAGTGACTAACCAAATCAAATGAGGGCCCCTCTGAAGGTCAGGCCCCCTGGGCACGTGCTCTTCATGCCCGGGCGGTAATTCGGTAATGATTACTACTAGTTTAGATAGCTGGCCGCTAGCTAACAATTAGCTAACATGGGCTAATTGAGTGACTGTCAGAAGAAGAGAACTGATGATGCACAGCTACATTTTGAAATTACACCTTGTATTACTCAAAATGCTGAACAGTATGTTATGACTAGACTGAATCACTTATGCCCAGGACCGGCCCTGCACACACCTACCTGTATCCGCTGAAGTAAGGTACGGCGTCTTTGAAGACGCTGTAGAACTTCCCAGGATTCACTTCTGTGTTATAATTTTCTTCGTTCACATCCCAGAGACCCAACAGCACCTGGGAGAACGCTGGGTGGGAGAGGTTAGAGGTCAGAGAACAGAAACGCTGGGTGGGAGAGGTTAGAGGTCAGAAAACAGAAACGCTGGAAGAGAAGAGAAAGACAAAAGGAAGATAGTATTTCGCCCGTTCTCACCCTCCATGAGGTGTGGCTCCTCTCTACTGCACATCTCCTGTCTGTAGGCTTTGACCAGACAGTAGTCCCTCAGACCTCTGGTGTGAGATAGACACTGTACCACCGCATTCAGAAAACACTGAGAGAGAGAGAGACAGAGAGAGAGAGAGACAGAGAGAGAGAGAGACAGAGAGAGAGAGAGACAGAGAGAGAGAGACAGAGAGAGAGAGAGAGAGAGAGAGAGAGAGCAGAGAGAGGAAGAGAGGAGAGAGAGAGAGGAGAGAGAGAGAACGAGGGCAGAGACGAGACGAGAGAGGACAGAGAAGAGAGAGAACAGAGAGAGAAGAAGAAGAGAGAGACAGAAGAGAGCAGACAGAGAGAGAGAGACAGAGACAGAGACAGAAGACAGACAGAGAGACAGAGAGAGACAAGAGAGAGAGCGAGAGAGAGAGAGAGAGACGAGAGAGAGAGAGAGAGAGAGAGAGAGAGAAGAGAGAGAGCGAGAGAGACGAGAGAGAGAGAGAAGAGGAGAGAGAGAGAGAAAGAGAGAGAGCAAGGAGAGAAGAGACAGAGAGAGAGAGAAGAGACAGGACAAGAACAGAGGACAGAGAGACAGAGGACAGTAGGGAGAGAGAGAGCAGAGGGAGTAGAGAGAGAGAGAGAGGAAGAGGGAGAGAGAGAGGAGTACAGGAAGGGAAGAATAGAGGAAGTAAGGGACGAGAGAGAGATGGGAGAGCAGGAGTAGGATGAGAGAGAGAGAGGAAGTAGGAGAGATGAGAGGAACGAGGGAGAGAGAGAGAAGAAACAGAGACAGAGAGACAGAGAGACAGAGAGACAGAGAGATGAAATCATGAGTTTTTACTCACCAGAGTAACACAGTGTGGTCAAAGACTTAGTAACATAAAACCTCTTAAGGATCGGACCCTTTTTTTACATTTTCACCTAAAATGACCCAAATCTAACTGCCTGTAGCTCAGGCCCTGAAGCAAGAATATGCATATTCTTGATACCATTTAAAAGGAAACACTTTGAAGTTTGTGGAAATGTGGGAGATGTAGGAGAATATAATACATTAGATCTACTGTAGGCCGTCATTGTAAATAAGAATTTGTCCTTAACTGACTTGCCTAGTTAAATGAAGGTAAAATTAAAATTTTAAAAATTAAAAAGAATATGGTCAAATATAATAAACATGAGTTTTCAAAAAAAAAAAAAAATCTTCCATCATCTTTGAAATGCAGGAGAAAGGCCATAATATAATATTGCAGTTTAGGTGCAATTTAGATTTTGGCCACTAGATGGCAGCAGTGTGTGTGTGCACAGTTTCAGATTGATTCAGTGAAGCGTTGCAATGCTGCACAGTATTTTGTATCAAGTCTGCTCAAATGTGCCGAATTGGTCAATTGATATATTTTCAAGTACATAACTATAGAGTTTAAGTTTACACACTCCCAGGAATGTCATACATGATGGATCATTAGCTTATACACTAACTTTCACACATCTAGATATCCGGGCGGGGTGGGTGTGGAGACAGAGACAGCAGTAGGGTCAAACTGTAGACCCCAGTTCCTACATTTCAATATATCCAATGAACAAATGGATTTGATCAAACTAAACTATGCTACATTTTATCTCTGGGACCATCAGGATGACAAATCAGAGCCAGATTACTGAATGTAAGTACATTATTTACCTTCAGAGGGGAATGTATCAAACCAGTTGCCGTGACACATTTGTTTTGTTGTTGTGCACTCTCCTCAAACAATAGAATTTGTATTTTTTTCACTGAAATAGCTACTGTAAATTGGACACTGCAGTTAGATTAACAAGAATTTAAGCTTTCTGCCCATATAAGACATGTCTATGTCCTGGAAAGTTGGCTGTTACTTATAGCATCATTCTAGTCACATTAGTGCACGTAAGCATAATTCGTCCCGGTATAGGGACACCGATCCCGTAGAGGTATTAACGTTAGTTGTAGTCACCATCTGGTTACCTAAACTACAAACATAGTTATGTTTTTGGGTTATTACATACAGTATTTATTAACTTTTTCTGGATATTGTCTAAACTACCCACAATGCACTTTTTCTAAATGTCATATGGAGAATCTACTCTGTGCTACCGAGTTCGTATGCTAGCTAGTTAGCTAGCTCAAGCTAGCATGTAATTACATCCCAGACCTGCAAGTGTTAGCGGTGGTGAGCTAAAATCTACCAATCACGAGGAAGTGCGACGTAAACAGATGGGGCACGTGCAGCCATGCAGCAACCCTCATGCTCTTCATGGACTTTGTGGGTGTGTTATCTAGTGGGGACCCGTTGGCAGACTCTGATACCTTCCTGCTCAAATTGAAGTGTAGTAGCTCGTCTGTTCTCCTTTTTGTTTAGTCAACTTTTTCGGCATGTTTCTCTGTGAAGGAAGCTACGGGAGTTATGCAACTTTTACACCTTTGCTTAGTGACGCTAGTTGACTGACATCTGGAATCTATCTATATTGGATTTCCCCGACTCTTCCTTGGCCAGGTGAAGCACCTACCTCCCCCTGGCTTTGGTAGCTAACTCAGCCTGCACTCTATTAAAAGTTTGACTTTGCTTTTGATCTGCGGTTACAGTATGTTTTAGTTGTGTTGAGTTTGTGGTGGTTGGCTAGGCTGGCTAGGCTAGGCTAATAGCCAGCTGGCTAAATAGCTGACATTAGCTGAATACAACCTTACCGTGAAATGCTTACTTACAAGCCTTTAACCAACAATGCAATTCAAGAAATAGTGTTAAGAAAATATTTACTAAATAAACTAAAGTTTAAAAAAATGAATCAAAGTGTAACAAGAAAATAGCATAACAATAACAAGGCTCTATACAAGGGGTACCGGTAGCGAGTCAATGTGCAGGGGTACAGGTTAGTAATGAGGCTATATACAAGGGGTACCGGTAGCGAGACAATGTGCAGGGGTACAGGTTAGTCAAGGTCATTTGTAAAGTGACTATGCATAGATAATAAACAGCGAGTAGCAGCAGTGTAAAAACAAAGGGGGAGGGGCATTTGATTAATTGTTCAGCAGTCTGATGGCTTGGGGGTAGAAGCTGTTGAGGAGCGTTTTGGTCCTAGACTTGGCACTCCGGTACCACTTGCTGTGCGGTAGCAGAGAAAACAGTCCGTGACTGAAGTTTTGACAATTTTTTGACAATTTTTTGGTATTCTACCTCAGGTGAACAATACCTCGAAGACTTCTTTAATATTAGACATTGTGCACCAGCAGTTATTGACAAATAGACACCCCCGCCCCTCATCTTACCAGACGTAGCTGCTCTGTCCTGCCGATAAACAGAGAAGCCAGCCAGCTCTATATTATCCGTGTCGTCGTTTAGCCACGAGTCGGTGAAACATAAGATATTACAGTTTTTAACGTCCCGTTGGTAGGATAGTCTTAATCGTTGATCGTCCAGTTTGTTTTCCAATGATTGCACGTTGGCCAATAATACGGAGAGAGTAGTTGTGGTTCGCCTTCTTCTCTGCAAATTCTAACAAGGAACCCTACCCTTCTCCCCCGTCTTTTCTTCACGCGGTGAACGGGATTTGGGACTTGTTTCGACAAAGCAGTATATCCTTCGCATCGGACTCATTAAAGAAAAAATATTTTGTCCAGTTCGAGGTGAGTAATCGCTGTTCTGATGTCCAAAAGCTCTTTTCGGGTCATAAGAGACGGTGGCAGAAACATTATGTACAAAATAAATTACAAACAATGCGAAAAAACAAACAAAATGGCAGCCCTCCCCCTCTGGCGCCATTATCAGTAAGGGTCAGTGCTAACATAACATTAGCAAGCTGGTAGGGCTAACGTTAACAGGCTAGTTGGCTAGCAACCTTGCACGTTTTGTAACAATACATGTAAGTATTCGCTAGTAAGTTGGCTGAAAATCTAATTGAAACCAATAGTCATGAGTGCAAAGGATTGTTTAATTTGAACTTATACATTTGAAGTTATTTCTGTTTGAGTTTACGTTACACCTGCCAGATCCTCCATATTACATCATATCTGGCATTCTGATCGGATTTAAGTAATAACTTTAAAAAAAAGTAAAAGTGAGGTGTAACTTTGCATTGGGTTTTTTGATGCGTATACTAATGCAGATTCCTATGTTACATGTGATTAAGTTTATGCTACCTACCCTTTAACCTTACGATTTCCCAAAATTCCCCCACCCTGACACACACGTGAAACACAAGGACTTACCGTGTTTCCTACGTTACGAAGGCCGACTCTTCCACTCCCAACCTTGAGCTTTTCTTTCTGTGGAGGAGATTCAGATGAAGTCAGAGCTGAGCTGAGGGGGACAGTCAGAGCTGAAGGGGACAGCCAGAGCTGAAGGGGACAGTCAGAGCTGAAGGGGACAGTCAGAGCTGAGCTGAAGGGGACAGTCAGAGCTGAGCTGAAGGGGACAGCAGAGACTGAAAGGACAGCAGAGCTGAAGGCAAGCAGAGCAGAGTGGA
>NW_019947577.1:23642-39399 GCF_002910315.2 Salvelinus sp. IW2-2015
GGTTGCATTGTGGGAAATGTAGTATTGGTGCGTGTAAAAGATCTGCGGGCTGCCGGCTTGCTGGCGGTCTGCGGGCCGGTTCTAATAATATCAAGATCATCCCAGGGGCCGTAAAAAACCTTCTCGCGGGCCGGATGTGGCCCGCGGGCCTTGACTCTGACATATATGTCCTATAGTGTCTGAGTGCTCAGGGGCAGGTCAGATTCACCAAGGTATCTCCTATAGTGTCTGAGTGGGCTCAGGGGGCAGGTCAGATCTCACAAGGTATCTCCTATAGTGTCTGAGTGAGCTCAGGGGGCAGGTCAGATCTCACCAGGGGTATCTCCTATAGTGTCTGAGTGAGCTCAGGGGGCAGGTCAGATCTCACCAAGTTATCTCCTATAGTGTCTGAGTGGGCTCAGGGGGCAGGTCAGATCTCACCAAGGTATCTCCTATAGTGTCTGAGTGGGGTCAGATCTCACCAAAGGTATCTCCTATAGTGTCTGATGAGCTCAGGGGGCAGGTCAGATCTCACCAAGGTATTCCTATAGTGTCTGAGTGGGGTCAGGGGGCAGGTCAGATCTCACCAAGGTATCTCCTATAGTGTCTGAGTGGGTCAGGGGGCAGGTCAGATCTCACCAAGGTATCTCCTATAGTGTCTGAGTGAGCTCAGGGGCAGGTCAGATCTCACCAAGGTATCTCCTATAGTGTCTGAGTGGCTCAGGGGGCAGGTCAATCTCACCAAGGTATCTCCTATAGTGTCTGAGTGGGGTCAGGGGCAGGTCAGATCTCACCAAGGTATCTCCTATAGTGTCTGAGTGAGCTCAGGGGGCAGGTCAGATCTCACAAGGTATCTCCTATAGTGTCTGAGTGGGTCAGGGGCAGGTCAGATCTCACCAAGGTATCTCCTATAGTGTCTGAGTGGGGTCAGGGGGCAGGTCAGATCTCACCAAGGTATCTCCTATAGTGTCTGAGTGGGCTCAGGGGCAGGAGATCTCACCAAGGTATCTCCTATAGTGTCTGAGTGGGCTCAGGGGGCAGGTCAGATCTCACCAAGGTATCTCCTATAGTGTCTGAGTGGGGTCAGGGGGCAGGTCAGATCTCACCAAGGTATCTCCTATAGTGTCTGAGTGAGCTCAGGGGGCAGGTCAGATCTCACCAAGGTATCTCCTATAGTGTCTGAGTGAGCTCAGGGGGCAGGTCAGATCTCACCAAGGTATCTCCTATAGTGTCTGAGTGAGCTCAGGGGGCAGGTCAGATCTCACCAAGGTATCTCCTATAGTGTCTGAGTGGGGTCAGGGGCAGGTCAGATCTACACCAAGGTATCTCCTATAGTGTCTGACTGAGCTCAGGGGGCAGGTCAGATCTCACCAAGGTATCTCCTATAGTGTCTGAGTGGGTCAGGGGCAGGTCAGTCTCACCAAGGTATCTCCTATAGTGTCTGAGTGAGCTCAGGGGCAGGTCAGATCTCACCAAGGTATCTCCTATAGTGTCTGAGTGAGCTCAGGGGCAGGTCAGATCTCACCAAGGTATCTCCTATAGTGTCTGAGTGGGCTCAGGGGGAGGTCAGATCTCACCAAGGTATCTCCTATAGTGTCTGAGTGAGCTCAGGGGGCAGGTCAGATTCACCAAGGTATCTCCTATAGTGTCTGAGTGGGTTCAGGGGGCAGGTCAGATCTCACCAAGGTATCTCCTATAGTGTCTGAGTGGGCTCAGGGGGCAGGTCAGATCTCACCAAGGTATCTCCTATAGTGTCTGAGTGGGCTCAGGGGCGGTCAGATCTCACCAAGGTATCTCCTATAGTGTCTGAGTGGCTCAGGGGGCAGTCAGATCTCACCAAGGTATTCCTATAGTGTCTGACTGAGCTCAGGGGCAGGTCAGATCTCACCAAGGTATCTCCTATAGTGTCTGAGTGAGCTCAGGGGGCAGGTCAGATCTCACCAAGGTATCTCCTATAGTGTCTGAGTGGGCTCAGGGGCAGGTCAGATCTCACCAAGGTATCTCCTATAGTGTCTGGAGTGGGCTCAGGGGGCAGGTCAGATCTCACCAAGGTATCTCCAATATTGCGACAACGCTTATAGACCACCAGTGGGGGCTCCTTGAAGAGGTGTGTGATTTGTTTTGTCTGAATCTGGGAATGGTTTGTGATGACATTCCATATCATTTCAACAAGCTATGACCCCCACCATCTCAGATTGTTCTGAAATCCTTTCTGTTAGAAACAGATCTACTCGGGTTATCAGAGGATTTGTGTTTCTGTTTGTCTTTCAGCAGGTCACCTACATCATTTTACACAATCCTACACAAGGTTTCTATGGAGGCATTGCGTTTGGGGGGAGAGGTACGAATGAACTTTCTGCTCTAAATGTGGTTCTCTCAGAGTTGTCAGGTTCCTCAGCTGGGTTAATGGCTCCATCTCCTCTTTGACTCACGGTAGGACAGGTAAGTCTATTGATTAGCGTGGTAGACCTGTGTATACATCTCACTGAGGATGACATTTCACCTGGAGTCATGGAAGTTTCACTTATCAAAGAACTCACGCAATCTGTGTGTGTGTTCAACGCGTGTGTGTGTGTGTGTCGTCAACATACAGTGTGTGTTCAATGTGTGTGTTTGTGTGTGTGTGAGTGTGTGTCTTCAACATACAGTGTGTGTTCAATGTGTGTGTGTGTCGTCAACATACAGTGTGTGTTCAATGTGTGTGTGAGTGTGTGTCGTCAACATACAGTGTGTGTTCAATGTGTGTGTGTGTGTGTGTGAGTGTGTGTCTTCAACATACAGTGTGTGTGCGTCCATGTGCTGTCTGTGTCAGTATTATTCTATGATTTTCTACTGTGTAAAGCTATACTATATCCTCTCTGTGCTGAGGTAATTAGCCCCGTTGCCCTGCTGTTAACCTCCAATGTCCTGTAATGTGTGAGACAGCTGCTTCCAATCAACACACACGCAAAGGTTAAAGTGATTACTCTTCCTGTAAAGAAACCAGTTTGGTCCGGTTTCCCACCACCTTATAGGGTCGTTCCACCTCAAAAAGCTCAATTAAAAGGATATCGACACACACCATCTCAGAAAGTTCTGAAATCCTTTCGGTTGTTACAAACAGATATGATTTTTGTGCTGAGTTTAWAATCTTCAATAAATATAGTACCTAACATCCAATTTGAACCAAACTTTGATCTAACAATCAGTCAGACAGGAGGGAACCAAAGGGATGGTTAAAAGCCACCTACGGACCCCCCCCACTCCAATCCCACCCAAACAACCAGTATACAGCATCACTTCTCTCTGTCTGACAACAAGTATAGAGCATCACTTCTCTCTGTCTGACAACAAGTATACACAGGATCACTTCTCTCTGTCTGACAACAAGTAGTACAGCATCACTTCTCTCTGTCTGACAACAAGTATAGAGCTGCAGCTCAGAGTACTGTTTCTTCATCCAGTAATTTGATGATAATTCTCGTGTTCAGAGAAAGTCATTGAAGTTGTTAGGCTCAAGTCCCATTCACTGCAACAAAATAATGTTTCAGGAAAGCTAATCTTATCTGTTTCTAACAGAAGGATTTCAGAACAATCTGAGATGGTGGGGGTCATGGCTTGTTGAAATGATATGGAATGACCTGTCTGTCATCACAAACCATTCCAATCACATGGAGCCACACCAGGATTCCCAGTCAGGGTTGTGAAGGAGAAGTTAGCCTAGCAGGGAATGTTCTGGGGTCTGTTCCCAGTCAGGGTTGAAGGAGAAGTTAGCCTAAGCAGGGAATGTTCTGGGGTCTGTTCCCAGTCAGGGTTGTGAAGGAGAAGTTAGCCTAAGCAGGGAATGTTCTGGGGTCTGTTCCCAGTCAGGGTTGTGAAGGAGAAGTTAGCCTAAGCAGGGAATGTTCTGGGGTCTGTTCCCAGTCAGGGTTGTGAAGGAGAAGTTAGCCTAAGCAGGGAATGTTCTGGGGTCTGTCCAGTCAGGGTTGTGAAGGAGAAGTTAGCCTAAGCAGGGAATGTTCTGGGGTCTGTTCCCAGTCAGGGTTGTGAAGGAGAAGTCAGCCTAGCAGGGAATGTTCTGGGGTCTGTTCCCAGTCAGGGTTGTGAAGGAGAGTTAGCCTAAGCAGGGAATGTTCTGGGGTCTGTTCCCAGTCAGGGTTGTGAAGGAGAAGTTAGCCTAAGCAGGGAATGTTCTGGGTCTGTTCCCAGTCAGGGTTGTGAAGAAAGTTAGCCTAAGCAGGGAATGTTCTGGGGTCTGTTCCGGTATCCCTTTGATCTCAATCCATATGGAGCCTATGCCAGGATAATCCATTCTATAGAGAGAGCCTACTGGAGGGATGGAGCTCTAGATTAAGACAGGCGACCATGTCTGTGTCGATGCCTAGCATCGCTGCCTTTATCCTGGGTACTGACGACACCAAGCCCCCCTGCCTCCATGTAGATACTGTAAGGTTTGATAATGAAAGCTTTTGGTCCACTGCGTTTCTCTGAATAGCGTCATTCATACATGAGCTCAGACAATGGATGTAGTTATTTAAAGCTGGACTACCCACCGATGGTTTAGCTGATTAACACAAAAACATCTAAAGACAATCTACCCAAGACAAAGCATCTACAGAACATCTACGGCAAGACAAAGATCTACCGGCAAGACAAAGACATCTACAGCAGACAAAGATATCTACCAGCAAGACAAAGAATCTATCCAAGCAAGATCACAGCAAGACAAATCTACAGCAAGACAAGACATCTACCAGCAAGACAAAGACATCTACCAGCAGACAAAGACATCTACCGAAGAACAAAGACATCTACGAGCAAGATATCTACCAGCAAGACAAAGACATCTACCAGCAAGACAAAGATATCTACCGCAAGACAAAGACATCTACCAGCAAGACAAAGACATCTACACAGCAAGACAAGACATCTACCAGCAAGACAAAGATATCTCCAGAAAAGACATTACGCAAGACAAAATCTACAGCAAGACAAAGATATCTACCGCAAGACAGACATCTACAGCAAGACAAAGACATCTACCAGCAAAAAGACAGAAGACAAAATCTAGCAAGACAAGCATCTACCAGCAAGACAAAGACATCTACCAGCAAGACAAAAGATATCTACCGCAAGACAAGAACATCTAGCAAGACAAAGATATCTACCGGCAAGACAAAGACATCTACCAGCAAGACAAAGACATCTATCAGCAAGACAAAGACATCTACGCAAGAAAAGACATCTACCAGCAAGACAAAGACATCTACAGCAAGACAAAGACATCTACCAGCAAGACAAAGACATCTATCGCAAGACAAGACATCTATCAGCAAGCAAAAAGACTCTACCAGAAAAGCATCTACCAGACAAAGATCATCAGAAGACAACTCTATCAGCAAGCAAAGCTTATCAGCAGACAAAGACATCTATCAGCAAGACAAAGACATCTACCAGCAAGACAAGATATCTATCAGCAAGACAAAGACATTATCACAAGACAAAGATATCTGCAAGACCGATCACGCAAGACAAAGATATCTCCCGGCAAGACTCAAAGAACATCTACCGCAAGAACAAGAATCTACAGCAAGACAAAGACATATATCAGCAAGACAAAACATCTACCAGCAAGACAAAGAACATCTAACAGCAAGACAAGACATCTACAGCAAGACAAAGACATCTACCAGCAGACAAGACATCTACAGCAAGACAAAGACATCTACCAGCAAGACAAATCCAGCAACAAAGACATCTATCAGCAAGACAAAGACATCTACGCAGACGCATCTACAGAGACAAAGACATCTACCGCAGACAAAGACTCTACCAGCAAGACAAAGCATCTACGCAAGACAAGATTCTACCGAGACATTTGTACATGGATCAAAAACATTGTGTGTCTTTAAGGACGGAGTGTTTACACACACACACACACACACACCCCCACACAAACAAAGGGGTGTAACAGTACCCGTATTAGTTCGAACCGTTCAGTACGCGGGAACCGTCGGTTCAGTCTTATAAAAAAAATTTTAATAATTTTAATTTAATTTAAAAATAAAATATATTTTTAATGTAAACACTAGGCCTATAGGATATGCCACGCTGCGTTGTAGGCCTCTTGAAAATCTAGCTGAAAAACATTTCAGGATATTCATTAAACAGGAGCCTGTACGCCCACGCTGTAATCAACTTTAAATATCAAAGGACGCATTTCCAACGTCTTTTGTGTAGGCCAGCCGGAGCTGGTTTGTATGGGGAGAGAGTTGTGTGCTGGATAAACACGGAGGATGCTCCTATTGTTAAAATCTTCACTTGGGAACATGTTGGCATCCCAGCAGATTAGAACTACAAGGACAGAGAATGTGTCACCATTGCTCACCAGAACAGCCTATGCAGCTGCCAGCCCTCAAACAGGTAAGACACATTTACACTGTCGCACCCAGTATTCCCCTGAGCAAGACGGAAAAAAACTAACTACTGTCTCCCTCTGGTGGATGTGTTTATAGTTGGTGGATGTGTTTATAGTGGTGGCTGTGTTTATAGTGAGTGGATGTGTTTATAGTGGTGGATGTGTTTTATAGTGGTGGATGTGTTTATAGTGGTGGATGTGTTTTTATAGTGGTGATGTGTTTATAGTGTGGAGTAGTTTATGTGGTGGGTGTTTATAGTGGTGGATGTGTTTATAGTGGTGGATCGTGTTTTATAGTGGTGGACGTGGTTTATAGTGGGACGTGTTTTATAGTGGTGGACGTGTTTTATAGTGCGTGGAGTGTTCATAGTGGTGATGTGTTTATAGTGAGGTGTGGATAGTGGTTGTTTCATAGTGGTGGATGTGTTCATAGTGGTGGGTGTGTTTTAATAGTGGAGGCGGGTTTATTAGTGGTGGATGTGTCAAGTGGTGAGTGTGTTTAAGTGGTGGGTGTGTTTTATAGTGGAGGATGTGTTTATAGTGTGGTTTGTTCATTGTGGAGGATGTGTTCGTGGTGATGTGGTGAATAGTGTGTGGTGTGTTTTAGTGGTGGCTGTGTTTTCATTAGTGTGGATGTGTTTTATAGTGGGGTGGATGTGTTTATAGTGGTGGAGTAGTTTATAGTGGTGGAGTGTTATAGTGGTGGAGCGTGTTTAATTGGTGGAGTTCTGTGGTGGGACTGTTTTATAGTGGTGGGTGTTTTATAGTGGGGATCGTGTTTTATAGTGGTGGACGCTGTTTTTATCGTGGTGGACTTGTTCATAGTGGTGGATGTGTTTATATAGTGGAGGATGTGTTTATAGTGGTGGATGTGTTCATAGTGGTGGATGTGTTATAGTGGTGGATGTGTTCATAGTGGTGGGTGTGGTTTTATAAGTGGAGAGGTTTATAGTGGGAGGATGTGTTTATAGTGGAGGATGTGTTCATAGTGGTGATGTGTTCATAGTGGTGGATGTGTTCATAGTGGTGGATGTGTTATTAGTGGTGGATGTGTTTATAGTGGTGGATGTGTTTTAGTGGTGGATGTTGTTTATAGTGATGGATGTGTTTATAGTGGAGGATGTTGTTCTATAGTGGTGGAGTAGTTTATATAGTGGGTGGAGTAGTTATAGTGAGTGGTGGATGTGTTTTATAGCGTGGTGGATGTGTTTTATAGTGGTGGATGTGTTTTTAGTGGTGGATGTGTTTTATAGTGGTGGATTGTTTATAGTGGAGAGAGTGTTCAATAGTGGGGATGTGTTTTATAGTGGTGGATGTGTTCATAGTGGTGGATGTGTTATTAGTGTGGGTGTTTATAGTGGTGGGTTGTTTTAATAGTGGAGGATGTGTTTTAAGTGGTGGATGTGTTCTAGTGGAGATGTGTTCATAGTGGTGGATGTGTGATAGTGGTGGGTGTTTATAGTGGTGGATGTGTTTAATAGTGGCGGACGGGTTATAGTGGTGGATGTGGTTTTTAGTGGTGGATGTGTTTTTTAGTGAGGACGGGTTTATAGTGGAGGATGTGTTCATAGTGGTGGATGTGTTCATAGTGGTGGATGTGTTTCATAGTGGTGGATGTGTTCATTGTGGTGGATGTGTTCATAGTGGAGGATGGGTTTAGTGGTGGATGTGTTGTTAAGTGGTGATGTGTGTTATAGTGATGTATTTTATGTGGAGGATGTTGTTATAGTGGTGGACGTGTTTATTAGTGGAGGGTGGGTTTTATAGTGGAGGATGTGTTTTTATAGTGGAGGAGTGTTTTAGTGGTGGGTGTGTTTTATAGTTGGTGGTGTGTTTATAGTGGTGGTGTGTTTTATAGTGGTGGAGTGTAGTTTATAGTGGGAGTTTTATAGTGGAGGAATGTGGTTTATAGTGGAGGATGTGTTCATAGTGGTGGATGTGTTCATAGTGGTGATGTGTTATAGTGGTGGGTGTGTTTTATAGTGGTGGGTGTTTTTATGTGGTGGGTGTAGTTTATAGTGGTGGAGTAGTTTATAGTGGTTGGATGTGTTATAGTGGAGGATGTGTTCATAGTGGGGATGTGTTTCATAGTGGTGGATGTGTTTATAGTGGTGGATGTTGCACCCATTCTCGTGGTTGTGAAGAATAGGGGTTCCAGCACTCGTGAAATAGCTAAGCGAGTTATGGCATTTCGTCTGTCACACCCATTTCAGCTAAGGTAGTACCCGCTCTATAGAAGCAGCTAAAGCCAAAGTTGTCTTTCATTTGTGTGGCTTCCTACAGACAGACAGGCTCCAGGAGTCCCGAGAGCTACTTAACAGTGACGCTCATAATGAACCCAGAGTGGGAAGATGACAGTACGTGGCTACGGACACACTTTATATCACACAAGTCAGCATCTAGCTCTGTAACTAAACATTACAGAGACTAAACAATGTCTGAGCCAAGTCAGCATCTAGCTCTCTGTGTAAACACATTACAGAATAGACTCTGAAAATGTCTGAGCCAAGTCAGCATCTAGCTCTCTGTGTAACAAAACATTACAGCACAGACCTAAACAATGTCTGAGCCAAGTCAGCATCTAGCTCTCTGTTGTAATCTAAACATTAGCAGCACAGACCTAAAAATGTCTGAGCCAAGTTTACATAGATTTCACACACATACTGCACGTCAGTGTGGTTGATGAGTAATGGTGAGTTTTGAGTAAGAGAAATCCAAAGCGTTGTTATTCCTGGGTGTGATGTCACCAGGTCTTACAGGACTATGATCATATCTGGAATCAGGAAGACCAAACACTTAAATAAACAGAAATAGCTAACAGTAACTGTTGCCCATTTCATTTCCCTGTACCGAAACAAACTCCAAAACAACAATACATACCAAACTGTGGGTTTGTGAACGTTACACCCCTATCCACACACACCACAACACAACACACCGACACACACACACTGATTAAAAGGCTGCGTTACGCAAATGTAATTTTCTCTGGTGTATGCCTCTCTCGCTTCACGCATGGATGTTAATAACTGCACTGTGGAGCAAACCCTTTTATTAACCTGCGCCAGATAGACCCCTACGACGTGTGTGTGTGTGTGTGGTGTGTTGTGTGTGTGTGTGTGTGTGTTGTGTGTGTGTGGTGTTCTCCCACTCCACCCTGAGAGATGTAATATGTCTGCCAGCCAGAGTAAATTATGAGGATTCCAATGGGGAAACACTGAACCAAGGTTTCACTGCCTCCTATTCAAAGGTGTGATTAACTTTAATCTATCATTGTGGCAGAGTTCATAATTCTGTTCCAGTGACTAGGGACAAGAAGAGAGAGCGAGGTAGACAGAAGGAGAGAGCGAGGTAGACAGAGAGAAGAGAGCGAGACGAGAGGAGAGCGCGGAGTAGACAGAGGAGAGAGAGCGCGAGGTAAGAGAAGAAGCGAGTAGAGAAGAGGAGCGCGTAGAACAGAGAGAGAGAGCGAGTAGAGAGAGAGAGTAGCGAGTAGTACACCAGAGACGACGAGAGAAGAGTTTAGCACAAGAGAAGAGATGGAGACGAGTAGACTAGGAGCAGTAGAGCGCGAGGTAGACAAGAGAGAATAGAGCGAGGTAGACAGAGAGAGAGAGCAGCAACGGAAGTTAGCAGGAGCAGAGAATGCGAGGAGAAATAGAGAGTTACACACATGAGAACGAGAGAGAGAATAGGAGAGTTTACACACAGAAGAATGAAGGAGATGAAATACGGAGAGTTACACCACAGAGAACGAGAGAGAAAATGGAGGAGTTACACACAGAGAACGAGGAGAAATAGGAGAGTTACACACGAGAAGCCGCGTTCTGCACAGCACCACGCTAACAAGGCTGTCTTTGTTTGTCCATTTGAGGGATTGTTCCTCCCTCAGGTTAGCCCAGCACAGGGAGAAGAGAAACTCTATTCCTCTGGAGATGAAGGTTTACTGCAACTTATCCTTACCTAGGGGATTCAATAGCGAAGTAAAAGACTAGCTGGCTGAAACACGCAAGAGAACGATACCATACCTTCTGGAATCACAACTCGAGGACAGTCTAGAACTGGCAGGCTGAAGAGGACTGGAAACATAAAAACAAGAGAAGAGGAGTGGTGAGGAGACAGGAAGAAGAAGGAGGGGTGGGGAGAAGAGAGAAGAGGAAGTGGTGAGGAGACCAGAGAGAAGAGGAGTGGTGAGGGGCATGAGAGAAGAGGAGGGTGGGGAGACAGAAGAGAAGAGGAAAGGGGCTGGGGGAGACAGAGAGACAGAGGAGGGGTGGGGGAGACAGGAGAGAGAGGAGGGGTGAGGAGACAGAGAGAAGAGGAGAGTGTGAGGGGGACAGAGACGAAGAGGAGTGGTGAGGAGACAGAGAGAAAGGAGAGGTGAGGGGAACAGAGAGAAGAGGAGTGGGGTGAGGAGACAGAAGAGAAGAGAGTGGTGAGGAGAACAGAGAGACGCGGCGGGGTTGGGAGAAAGAGAGAAGAGGAGTGGTGAGGAGACAGAGAGAAGAGGAGTGGTGAGAACAGAGAGAACGGAGTGGTGAGCAGACAGAGAGAAGAGGAGTGGTGGAGAAGACAGAGAGAAGAGGAGTGTGAGGAGACAGAGAGAGAAGAGGAGTGGTGAGGAGACAGAGGGCGGAAGTGGTAGAGGAAGCCAGAGAGACGAGGAGTGGTGAGGCAGACAGAGAGAGAGGAGAGGTGAGGGAACAGAGAGAAAGGAGTGGTGCGAGGAAAGACAGAGAGAAGAAGGCAGTGGTCGAGGAAGACAGAGAGAAGAGGAGGGGTGAGGAGACAGAGAGAAAGAGGAGGTGGTGAAGATGACAGAGAGAAAGAGGAGTGGTGAGGAGACAGAGAAGAAGAGGAGTGGTGAGGAGAAGAGAGAAGAGGAGGGGTGGGAGACAGAGAGAAAGGAGTGGTGCGGAGAAGAGAGAAGAGGAGTGGTGAGAAGACAGAGAGAAGGAGCGAGTGGTGAGAAGACAGAGAGAAGAAGGAGTGTGAGAAGACCGAGAGAAGAGGCGTGGTGAGGAGACAGAGAGAGAGGAGTGGTGAGGAGACAGAGAGAAGGGGAGTGGTGAGAAGACAGAGAGAAGAGGAAGGGTGAGGGACAGAGAGAAGAGGAGTGGTGAGGAGACAGAGAGAAGGAGGAGGGGTGGGGAGACCAGAGAGAAGAGGGAGGGGTGAGGAACAGAGAGACGAGGAGGGGTGGGAGACAGAGAGAAAGAGAGGGGTGGGGAGACAGAGAGAAGAGGAGGGGTGGGGCGGACAGAGAGAAGAGGAGGGGTGAGGAGACAGAGAGAAGAGGAGGGGGTGAGGAAGACAGAGAGAAGAGGAGAGGTGAGGAGGAGAGAAGAGGAGTGGTGAGGGGACAGAGAGAAGAGGAGGGGTGGGGAGACAGAGAGAAGAGGAGGGGGTGAGGAGACAGAGAGAAGAGGAGGGTGAAGAGACAGAGAGAAGAGGACGAGGTGGAGGAGAGAGAGAAGAGGGAGTGGTGAGGGGACAGAGAGCAGAGGAAGTGGTGAGGCGACAGAGAGAAGAGGAGGGTGGGGAGACAGAGAGAAGAGGAGTGGTGAGGAGACAGTAGAGAAGAGGAGGGGTGGGGAGACAGAGAGAAGAGGAGGGGTGAGGAGACGAGAGAAGAGGAGAGGTGAGGGGAGAGAGAAGAGGAGTGGTTGAGGGGACCAGAGAGAAGCAGGAGTGGTGAGGAGACAGAGAGAAGACGGAGTGGTGGGGAGACGAGGAGAAGAGGGAGTGGTGAGAGACAGAGAGAAGAGGAGTGGTGAGGGGACAGAGAGAAGAGGAGTGGTGAGGAGACAGAAGCGAAGAGGAGAGGTGAGGGGACAGAGAGAAGAGGAGTGGTTGAGGGGGACAGAGAGACGAGGAGTGGTGGGAGAAGAGAGAGAGGAGTGGTGAGGAGACAGAGAGAAGAGGAGTGGTGAGAAGACAGAGAGAAGCGGAGTGGTGGGGAGCCAGAGGAGAAGAGGAGATAGATGAAATGAAGAAGCAGGTCCCTTACTGAAATGTGTCTGCTACCCTGAGAAAGACGCCTGAAGAGACAAATAGCCATTCTGCCTCAGGATGTTAGATTAAGACCCAGATAACACGTCTGATACTTTCTCTAAATTGATCTCACTTCAAATCCCCCCAGAATCATCCCAAGACACCATTATTTAAATCATAGCAGTTGGCTGTATTATCTGTATCCCTTTACCAAGAGGCTAATACACACCTTATTAAGCAACAACTCAAGCAGGCCGGGCCAGAGAGAGGGACTGTGTGTGAGTGTAACACGTGGAGTGAGTGAGTCGCGTGAGTTGGGGCGTGAGTAGGGTTGCAAGGGTCGGAACTTTCTGGGAAATTTATGGACATTTTCCCATGGGAATTTAAGCCTAGACTCTGGTTATGACTAGGACTTTCTGTTGTCAGTACTTAAGACTTGGTGTAATGACTAGGACCTTCTTTTGTCTGTACTAAGACTCTGGTTATGACTCAGGACGCTTCTGTTGTCGTACTAAGACTGGTTATGACTAGGACCTTCTGTTGTCAGTACTCAAGACTGGTTATGATAGGACCGTTCTGTTTGTCAGTACTAAGACTGGTTATGATAGGACCTACTGTTGTCCAGTACTAGAATTTAGTTATGACTAGGACGCTTCCTGTTGGTCAGTACTAAGACTGGTTATGACTAGGCCTTCTGTTGTCAGTACTAAGACCTGGTTATGACTAAGGACCGTTCTGTTGTCAGTATAAGACTCTGGTTATGACTAGGAACCTTCTTGTTGTCAGTACTAAGACTGGTTATGACTAGGACCTTGCTGTTGTCAGTACTAAGACTGTTATGACTAGGGCTTCTGTTGTCAGTAACTAAGCTGGTTATGACTAGGCACTTCTTGTTGTCAGTACTAGACTCTGGTTAGACTAGGACCGTTCTGTTGTCAGTACTAAGACTGGTTTATGACTAGGACNGCACACCCTTATTGACAAACAAACAAAACTAAAGCAAAAGTCTTTCTCCTGCGTTGATGATTTCAAAAAAGATTTTGACTCAATGTGGGATGAGAACTCGGCTATACAAATTGATTGGAAAGCGGTGTTGGGGAAAAACACATGACATAAAATCAATGTACACAACAACAAGTATGCGGTTAAATTGGCAAAAAACACAGATTTCTTTCTTCAGGGCTGTGGGGTGAGACAGGGATGCAGCTTGAGCCCCACCCTCTTCAACACACACATACATACAGTATAAACAGTGTGAGTCAAAGTTTGGAACACAACCAACTCATTCAAGGGTTTTTCTTTATTTTTTTAAAACTATTTTTCTACATTGTAGAATAATAGTGAAAGACAATCCAAACTCGAGAAAAAACCCACATATGGAATCATGTGAGTTAATAGGGTTGCAAAAGGGTCGGAAACCTTCTGGTAAATTTCTGGAATTTTTCCGGAAATTTTCCATGGGAAGTTTATGCCGTGGAATTTTGGGGAATTTTACTCTTAAATTCATAAAAAAAGTTAGCTTATAACAGTGAAACCTTTTTCGTGGGATACACATGAGGCAATTCTAGGTCTTGTGGCACATTTGGTTAAAAACTATCCCAATGGAACTTGCAACCCTCTGCATACAAAGTAAATTCTTCCATCACATGTACAGCTGATTCTCAAGATCTTGCACACTAATGAGATGCTATGACCCACACTCCTACCGGTCTGAGCCAAGGACTACTTGTTTTTTTTTTTTTTTTTCTATTGGAAGGATTTAATCATCTGCAATTATGTCTCTTATGATAAGGTAAAAGGTTTATGTTTTCTGTCTCCATATGATATGGTAAAATATCCAATGCAAAAAACATCTACCATTTAAATGGTATTAATATTAATTTGCATCTTTTTCCGTTAATTCCCATACAATCCCGCTAATTCCCATATATTCCCGTTAATTCCCATATATTCCCGTTAATTCCCATATATTCCCGTTAATTCCCATATATTCCCGTTAATTCCCATATATTCCCACGGAAAGTTTCCACCTCTGAATATTCCCCAAAATGTGCAACCCAATGTAGTAACAAAAAAGTGTTCGACAAATATTGGTATTCTTCAAAGTAGCCACCCTTTGCCTTGATGACAGCTTCGCACACTTTTGGCATTCTCTCAACCAGCTTCATGGGGTAGTCGCCTGGAATGCATTTCCATTAACAGGTGTGCCTTGCTAAAAGTACATTTGTGGAATTTCTTTCCTTCTTAATGCGTTTGAGCCAATCAGTTGAGTTGTGACAAGGTAGGGGGTATACAGAAGATAGCCCTATTTGGTAAAAGACCAAGTCCATATTATGCCAAGAACACCTCAAATAAGCAAAGAGAAATGACAGTCCATCATTACTTTAAGACATGAAGGTCAGTTAATCCGGAACATTTCAAGAACTTTGAAAGTTTCTTCGATTTGCAGTCACAAAAAACATCAAGCGCAATGATGAAACTGGCTCTCACGAGGACCGCCACAGGAAAGGAAGACCAAGAGTTACCTCTGCTGCAGAGGATATGTTCATTAGAGTTACCAGCCTCAGAAATTGCACCCCAAATAGATGCTGTACAGAGCTCAAGTAACAGACACATCTCAACATCAACTGTTCAGAGGAGGCTGCGTGAATCAGGCCTTCATGTTCAAATTTCTGCAAAGAAACCACTACTAAAGGACACCAATAAGAAGAAGAGACTTGCTTGGGCCAAGAAACACGAGCAATGGACATTAGACCGGTGGAAATCCGTCCTTTGGTCTGATGAGTCCAATTTGAGATTTTTGATTCCAACCGCCGTGTCTTTGCGAGGCGCAGTGTTGGTGAATGGATGATCTCCGCATGTGTATTTCCTACCGTGATGCACGGAGAAGGAGGTGTGATGGTGTAGGTGTGCTCTGCTGGTGACAGTGTTGGTGATTTTTGGCACACTTAACCAGCATGGCTACCACATCATTCTGGAGCGATACGCCATCCCATCTGGTTGGTGCTTAGTGGGACTATAATTTGTTTTTCAACAGGACAGTGACCCAACATTGTGTAAGGGCTATTTGACCAAGAAGGAGAGTGATGGAGTGCTGCATCAGATGACCTGGCCTCCACATTCACCCAAACTCAACCCAATTGAGATGGTTTGGGATGAGTCAGACCGCAGAATAAAGGAAAAGCAGAAAACAAGTGCTCAGCATATGTGGGCACTCCTTCAAGAATGTTGTAAAACCATTCCAGGTGAAGCTGGTTGAGAGAATGCCGAAGGTGTGCAAATCTGTCATCAAGGCAAAGGGTGGCTACTTTGAAGAATCTCAAATATAAAATATATTTTGATTTGTTTAACACTTTTTTGGTTACTACATGATTCCATATGTGTTAT
>NW_019947578.1:0-20000 GCF_002910315.2 Salvelinus sp. IW2-2015
GGAGAGAAAAAACGAAGAGAGAGCAGAGAGAACAGTAGAGGAAAGAGCAGAACAGAGGAGAGACAGAGAATAGCAGAGAGGAGCAGAGAGGACAGAGGGACAGGGAGACGACGTGGAGAGGAGAGAGGGGAGCGAGAGAAAACAGTAGAGAAGGAGAGCAGAGGCGACAGAGGAGAAATGTAGAGGGCGAGGAGAGGACATGAGGGAGGAGAGCAGAGAGGAAAGAGGAGAGAGAGAGCGAACAAGAAACGACAGAAGAGCACAGAGGACGGATGGGCAGAGAGAGGGAGGAGAGAAGAATGGAAGAGAGAGCAGAGAGAACTTAAGGAGAAACAGGAGAGAGAAGAGATGAAGGCAAGAGAGGACGCAGGCGAAGTAGGAGACCAGAGGAGGACAGAGAGGCAGAGAAAAAAGGAGAGCACAGAGGCACAGTAGAGAACAGGAGAACAGAGAGGACAGAGGAGGACGAGAAACAGAGAGAGCAGACGAGACAACTAGGAGGAGGAGAGAAGAGCAGAGGAAGAGCAGAGAGATGAGAGAGAGCAGGAGAGAACAGAGAGAACCAGTAGAGGGAGGAGAGGAGAGAGCGAGAGTAGCGGTCGAGAGATTAAGGAGGAAACAGGCGGGAGGCCGAAGGCGAGAGGGGAGGAGGAGGAGAAGGAGGAGAGCAGAGAGAGAGCAGAGAGTAGCAGAGCAGGGAATGGGAAGGGAAAGACATGCGAAAGCAGGAGAGAGAGATGGATGAAGCAGAGGATGGAAGGGAGAGATGTGGAGAGATAGAGAGCAGATGGTAGATGGAAGGCGCGAATTGAGGGGAGGACGAATGGAAGGAGATATGGAGGGGAAGGAATGAGGAGGAGGCAGCACGAGAGGCAGGAGGACGGAAGGGAGACTGACGGGAGCGGAGATGGGGGAGAAGATAAGATTGGAGGACGGGATTGGGAGGCTAGGGGTGGGAACGGGCGGAGATGCGGGGCGACGATAGGATCGAGACAAAAGGCGAATTGGGGGAGGTAGATGATTGGATGTGAGAGATGAGAGGGTGAAGGAGCATGGAGGGAAAGAGAGTGGAAGTGAGAGATATGGAGCGAAAAGAATGATGGAGGTAGGAAGGATGTGAGGAGATAGAGGAGAGGAATGGAGGAGAGATGGGAGAGATGGAGGAGAGAAGGATGAGGAGAGGATAGAGACGGCGGAGATGGAGGGGAGATGCAGGAGATTGAGCGATGAGATGGGCGGAGAGATGGAGGAGAGATGGAGGAGAATGGATAGCGAGAAAGAGAGAGGGGGATCTTAGGTGTGGCAGCAGGGCGAGAGAGCTAGAGAAGCAGATGGACGATGTCGTAGGTGGAGGCAACAACGGTGTTGGAAGGGGCGGCTTGAGGAGAGGGGAGACGAAGCAGGGGAACAGAGAGATCAAGAGGCGAGGGGGAAATAGGTAGACACAGGGATGGGAGAGAGAGTAATAGGTAGAGGGAGATAAAGAGAGAGAAGGAGGCGCGAGTTATAAGGTGAGGAGAGAGATAGAAGAGCGGGAGCCAAAGGAAGGAGATGGAGGCAGAGGATGGTAGGATGAAGTGGGAGAGAAAGAGAGGGAAGAGTGAGAGGGAAGAGATGTGGAGGGAGAGAGATTGAGGGAGAGAGGAGAGAAGATAAGGAGAGGTGGGAGGAGTGAGAAGATGAGGAGAGTGAGGGGAGAGAGTGGGTAGGGCAGAGGAGAGATTTGAGGAGAAGGGGAGGGAAGATGTGGAGAGGGAGGATGGAGGAAGAGCGAGAAGAGAGAGGATGAGGATAGTGGGAGGGAGAAGAGTGGAGGAGAGATGAGGTGGGGAGACGAGCGAGGAGGGATGGGGGAGAGATGGAGGAGAGGAGATTGGAGGAAGCGGAGGGGGAGTAGGATAGGGAGGTGGAGGAAGATGGAGGGGGAGGAGAATGGAGAGAGTAGAATGAGGGAAGGAGATGGGATGGGGACAGAGACGGGAAGAGGAGAAGTGGGAGGAGAGAGATGGGAGTAGAGATGGAGGAGAAGATGTGGAGGGAGGACAGATGAGAGAGTGCGAGGAGGAGTAGGAAGGAGAGATGGAGGAGCGATTGGGAGGAGAGATGGAGGGAGAGGTTGAGGAGAGACGGTAGGAGGAGGGCTGGAGGAAGTATGGAGGGACGGAGGTTGGAGGAGAGAGTGGAGATAGCGACAGAAGGAGAGTATGGAGGGAGGGTGGAAGAAGTGGCAAGCGGGAGCTTGAGAAGGAGTAGGGAGGGGGAGCAAGTATGGGAGAAGGGAGTAGGGATGGTGGAGGAAGGAGGTGGAGAGGGATCGAGGAGTAGAGGTTATCGGTTGGAGGACGGGGGGGCGGGAAGATGGAGAGAGATAAGGGAGATCAGGCACGGAGCGGAAGGAGAGATGTGTAGGGGGATTAGCGAGAGCGGGCACGGATGGGGGGGAGAGATGGGGAGGCGAGAGCTGGGTCGAGGAAGACGAGGGTTAGAGATCAAGAACGATGGGGGGCTTGTAGAGGGTTACAGAGAGACGTAGGTAGACGAAGAGGAGTAGGTAGGGACGGTAAAACGAAACAAGGTTTGGAGGATCTGAGAGTAGGAGAGAGAGGGGGGAACCAAAGGAAGAGAGACTTCAGACGATGACTGGGGCCAAGAACGGCGAAATAGCTGGCGTGAAGCCTACGGAAAGTGAGAGGGAGTAGAAAGCCTAGGGAGAGAAAGAGGAAGACAAGTGTTTTCGGGAGGAAGCGTGGAAGAGAAACAGAAGAGCCAGAGCGATGAGAAGCTATAGATGTTGGCAGAAATAAAGAGACAAGTGCATTGAAGCCTAGAGATGAGGATCGGGAGGAATAGACAGAGAGAGAACGAGAAGGACTTATGGGTTATGGGAGAAAACAGAGACAAAAGCACCAGAGGTGAGGTAAGAACGAGACATATAGGGACGTGGTGAAGACGAGGTGAAGGAGTGAAAGAAGACGGCAACAGATGAGAGCGTAAGGGTACGGGTAGATAGAAGAGAGACAGAGACGGCGCTTATAAGGTTGGGAGGAGGTAACACAGCGGAAACAGAAGACTAAGTGGGGTAGATCGAGGAGCCGCGACGAGAGACAAAGAGAGACGAAGGCGGAGAGCTATCAGGGGAGCAGAACAGAAGAGGAGGAGGGACAGAGGGGAGTGAACATGAGGGAACAAGAGATAGGGTGGGGAAACACGAGAAGAAGAAGAGCAGAGGAGGCTAAGAGGGAGGAGCTAGGATAGGGAGGAGAACGAGAGAGAGGAAATAAGACTGGATAGTACTGGAGGAAAAACCACGGAGAGATGCAAAGCAGAAGACTAGGTATGAGGAAAGACGGAGAGACGATAGGAGAGGAAAGGACTAGGATGAGACAAGTAAGAGACTAGGTGGAGGAAAGTAGCGGAGAAGGAACAGAGGATAGGGCAGAGAGGACTGAGAGATAGAGGAGAAGAGACGAAGAGGAGGAAGGTAGGAGACAGAGAGACAAGAGGGCTAGTAGAGTGAACAGGGACAAGGCGATAAGGTATGGGAAACGGAGAGACAAGGAGACTAGGTAGGAGGAACAAGAGAAGCAAGAGGACTAGGTAGGAGGAACAGAGAGACAAGAGGACTAGGTAGGGAAACGGAGAGACAAGAGGACTAGGTAATGGGAAACGGAGAGACAAGAGGACTAGGTAGGAGACAAGAGACAGAGGACTAGGTAGGAGAACAGAGAGACAAGAGCTAGGTAGGAGAACAGAGAGACAAGAGGACTAGGTAATGGGAACGGAGGAGACAAGGGGACTAGGTAGGGAACAGGAGACAAGACGACAGAGTAGGGTGTAAACTTTTGACTGTATTATAATTAAAACATCTAAATAGTGGTGGAACAGCTAGAAGAAAAATGCTGGTAATTTTGGTGCAGGTAGAGGGCCAATTAAGGCAACAAAAATAATATTGTGAAAACGATACGCATCCAATTATATAAAAATGCAAATTCTCATTTGTAACTGTATTGATTTCCCCTGTCGATAGAGCACAGATAATGATCTGTTATAATTCATTAATTAACAACCAGTGTTTTATGGGCTAAACGCTGAGATGTGTTGTTATTTTTGGTTGTATTTATCATTTAGTCAGGTTAGGACATCTATTTGATCATGACACAAGCAATTTTTACAACAATTGTTTACAGACAGATTATTTCACTGTATCACAATTCCAGTGGGTCAGAAGTTTAACATACAGTATTTGACTGTGCCTTTAAACAGCTTGGAAAATTCCAGAAAATGATGTAATGTATTTAGAAGCTTCTGATAGGCTAATTGACATCATTTGAGTCAATTGGAGGTGTACTTGTGGATGTATTTCAAGACCTACCTTCAAAACTCAGTGCCTCTTTGCTTGATCATGGGAAAATCTAAGAAATCAGCCAAGACCCACAAGTCTGGTTCATACTTGGGAGCATTTCAAACAACAGCAAAGGACCTTGTGAAGATGCTGAGGAAACAGGTAAAAGTATCTATATCCACAGTAAACGAGTCTACATCGACATAACTGAAAGGCCGCTCAGCAAGGAAGAAGCCACTGCTCCAAACCACCATAAAAAATACTGACTACGGTTTGCAACTGCACATGGGGACAAAGATCTGACTTTGGGAGAAATTCTCTGGTCTGATGAAACAAAATAGAACTGCTTGGCCGTAATGACCATGTTATGTTTGGAGGAACAAGGGGAGGCTTGCAAGCTGAAAAACCCATCCAACCGTGAAGCACGGGGGTGGCAGCATCATGTTGTGGGGGTGCTTTGCTGCAGAGAGGGACTGGTGCACTTCACAAAATGTGGATCATTAATATATATCCAAATTATGTGGATATATTGAAGCAACATCTCAAGACATCAGTCAGGAAGTTAAAGTTGGTCGCAAATGGGTCTTCCAAATGGACTAATTACCCAAACATACTTCCAAGGTTGTGGCAAAATGGCGTAAGGACAAACAAAGTCAAGGTATTGGAGTGGCCATCACAAAGACCTGACCTCATCCCATAGAAAATTTGTGGCAGAACTGGAAAAGTGTGTGCGAGCAAGGAGGCTAGAAACCTGACTCAGTTACACGCTCTGTCAGGAGGAATGGGCCAAAATTCACCAAACTTATTGTGGGAAGCTTGTGGAAGGCTTCCCGAAACGTTTGACCCAAGTTAAACAATTTAAAGACAATGCTACCAATACTAATTGAGTGTACGTAAACTTCTGACCCACTGGGAATTTGATGAAGAAATAAAAGCTGAAATAAATCATTCTCTCTACTATTATTCTGACATTTCACATTCTTAAAATAAAGTGGTGATCCTAACTGACCTAAGACAGGGAATTTTTACTAGGATTAAATGTCAGGAATTGTGAAAACTGAGTTTAAATGTATTTGGCTAAGGTGTGTAAACTTCTGACTTCAACTGTACATACCACATATAATATATATAAACATACATACATACACATATATATACACATACACATACACATATATATATATATATTACACATACACAAATACCTATATATATACCATACCATATACATATATATATAAACATATACTATATATATACACATACACATATATTATACACATACACATATCATATATATCCACATACACACATATACATACACATATACATAACATTATATATTATATTATATACATATATTTTTACAAATACATTTTCCTTTTGTATTTCCCCAAACCCTACCACCCTTCCCTGACTGAACTGAAGGTAGAAGCCTAAGTGTTATTGTTTATTAGTTTACTCATCTTATACACATTTTACAGACACAATCTATTTTACAATAGTTATATTTTCTTTGTTTTTAGTCCTTCTCTATTTCTGATGTCCATCCAGTTTGATTTCTATTTGTAACTGTGCTATTTCACCACAGTTCTGAACCTATATACATTTTACAGACCCCATATGTTTTACATTGGTTTCTTGTTATTAGTCCACCTTCAGCTCCATTACCCCTCCATCTTCTCTCAACCCTCCCTCTTCTCACCCTCCCATCTATCTCTCACCCTCCATCTTCTCTCAACCCTCCATCTCTCTCTCAACCCCTCCCATCTCTCTCTCAACCCCTCCCATCTCTCTCTCACCCCCATCTCTCCTCAACCCCACCCATCTCTCTCTCCAACCCCTCCCATCTATCTCTTAACACCATCCATATTGGTTTCTATTTGCATATGTCTCTCAACTGTGCTGTGACAAAGTACTGAACCTTTCTATCCTAATATTTTACAGATTGTAAATTAAAGATACATTTTTTTGCTAAAGTATTATTATATTTTGATAGATTGACTTTTCAGATCACCCAGTAGTGCTGTCTACAGGGTTAGCTCCAGGTAAATGTCTCCCAGTAGTGCTGTCTGCAGGTTAGCTCCAGGTTAATGTTCCCAGTAGTGCTGTTTGCAGGGTTAGCTCCAGGTAAATGTCTCCAGTAGTGCTGTCTGCAGGTAGCTCCAGGTTAAGTCTCCAGCAGTGCTGTCTACAGGGTTAGCTCCAGGTAAATGTCTCCATAGTGCTGTCTGCAGGGTTAGCTCCAGGTAAATGTCTCCCAGTAGTGCTGTCTACAGGGTTAGCTCCAGGATAATGTCTCCCAGTAGTGCTGTCTACAGGGTTAGCTCAGGTAAATGTCTCCCAGTAGTGCTGTCTGCAGGGTTAGCTCCAGGTAAATGTCTCCCAGCAGTGCTGTTACAGGGTTAGCTCCAGGTAAATGTCTCCCAGTAGTGCTGTCTACAGGGTTAGCTCCAGGTAAATGTCTCCAGCAGTGCTGTCTACAGGGTTAGCTCCAGGTAAATGTACCCAGTAGTGCTGTCTACAGGGTTAGCTCAGGTAAATGTCTCCAGCAGTGCGTCTACAGGGTTAGCTCCAGGTTAATGTCACCCAGTAGTGCTATCTGCAGGGTTAGCTTCCAGGTAAATGTCTCCCAGCAGTGCTGTCTACAGGGTTAGCTCCAGGTTAATGTTGCAATTCTTCAGCCATTCCTGGACCTGTGACCAAAAACAAGCTACGTATGGACAGTACCAAAACACATGATCCAATGACTCTGCTTCCTCGCAGCAGAATCTGCAGAGCTGGGAAGGTTGTATCCCCCATATAAATAACATTCTATTAGTTGCAAGAATTTTGTATTATAATTTAAACTGAAAAATGTAAAGTATGAATCCGGCGTTGTTTTGCATGTCAATAAATGTTTTTAGTTTTTAGTTTGTTTAATAACCTTTATTTAAATAGTCAAGTCAGTTAAGAACAAATTATTATTTACAATGACGGCCTACCAAAATACAAGAGACCTCCTGCGGGGACGGGGGCTGGGATTTAAATAATAAAATAAAAATATATATAAGACATAACACACATCACGACAAGAGAGAGAACACAACATTACATAAAGAGAGACCTAAAACAACAACATGGTAGCAGTACAAAACATGGGACAAACACTATTGGGCACAGACAACAGCACAGAAAGAAGGTAGAGACAACAATACATCACACAAAGCAGCCACAACTGTCAGTAAGAGTCTATGATTGAGTCTTTGAATGAAGAGATAGAGATAAAACTGTCCAGTTTGACTGTTTGTTGCAGCTCGTTCCAGTCGCTAGCTGCAGCGAACTGAAAAGAGGAGCGACCCAGGGATGTGTGTGCTTTGGGGACCTTTAACAGAATGTGACTGGCAGAACGGGTGTTGTATGTGGAGGATGAGGGCTGCAGTAGATATCTCAGATAGGGGGGAGTGAGGCCTAAGAGGGTTTTATAAATAAGCATCAACCAGTGGGTCTTGCGACGGGTATACAGAGATGACCAGTTTACAGAGGAGTATAGAGTGCAGTGATGTGTCCTATAAGGAGCATTGGTGGTAAATCTGATGGCCGAATGGTAAAGAACATCTAGCCGCTCGAGAGCACCCTTTACCTGCCGATCTATAAATTATGTCTCCGTAATCTAGCATGGGTAGGAGGGTCATCTGAATCAGGGTTAGTTTGGCAGCTAGGGTGAAAGAGGAGCGATTACGATAGAGGAAACCAAGTCTAGATTTAACTTTAGCCTGCAGCTTTGATATGTGCTGAGAGAAGGACAGTGTACCGTCTAGCCATACTCCCAAGTACTTGTATGAGGTGACTCCCCCTTCTTACCAAACCACATGACCTTTGTTTTGGAGGTTAAGGACAGAGAAAGCTTGTTGAACACCAAGAAAGCTTTATTGTAGAGTGTTTAACATAAAATCTGTGGAGGGGCCAGCTTTAGTATAAGACTGTATCATCTGCATATGAATGGATGGAGGAGCTTCCTACTGCCTTCTACTGCCATAAACCACGTGCCGTGGAAACGGTAGATCGTAGGTCTCTTCCCAACTATTCTACAAACAACATGGCGCAGGTGTACATCTTTGGGTCCTTAAATTAAACTGGTATATATTTTTTATTTATCACAATTTTCTTTATCAAATGTTGGTCTTTAATGCAGGGCCGACAAGTTCTTTACTTTTTCCCCCTTCCACTTTCCTCTTCCATTTATTGTGGTAATGCTGGAATGAGTTGGATGTAATTTTGGGCAGAGCAGACATTTCCATGTTTTGGTTTTAGGTTGTTATCATAGACTGCATAAGGTTGTTCTACACCTCTAGGATAGGTCCCAAATGACCCCTTATTCCCTATGATCACCTGGTTTAAAGTAGTGCACTAAATAGGGAATAGGGAGTCATTTGGGACAAAGCACCTTTTATTGTCCTAATAATCCGTCCGGCGTGTGGCGTCTTGTCATGTTACCCAACACAACACACCGACCGTGTCGCGTCGCCACGACTACCGGGTAAACAAACTAATGGCACGGCACGTATCTAGAGATGATAACGAAGACGAAGAATTTAAGTGAATTAAAGTATGAGAATCAAACATCGTTACATCYAAACGGAAGAGAAAAACAACAGTGTAAAAATCCTAATGAAAAGGGAAAACCGTCGTAGTTAAACCACTAGAACTACGGACAACAAAGGGAACCAATTCGGTGCCTTTTATCAAAGGTTTCAGAAGTGTTACATGTTCTGATCCACTATGTTTCAGTCAAAATAAAAAAAGAGATGAAATGAGAAAAAAACGGGTAAAAAAAACAAAAAAAACATGTCAGGTGAATTAGAAAATTCCAGAACTTCTCAGTCACGTTGTCCTCTCATATTTATAGTATTCCCAGTGGTCTTTGATTTCCATTTCACAACTCAAATACAACATTGGATTGGCCACATTACTGGAGGGAAAAGGCAGTTGTAGAACACGTTACTGCTTCAGCTCACATCAGTCTGCCGTGTGGGATGACTATATATCGTATAGCCAAGTAGTGGGGTTCATTCTGAGCAGGTAAAAGCAGGAACTAGAAGTAGGGTCTGTASAGCACTGMAGACCACTGTAYAGCACTGTAGATCACTGTAGATCACTGTAGAGAACTGTAGAGAACTGTAAGTCACTGAGGAACTGTAGAGACACTGTAGGTACCCTGTAGAAGCTACTGTAAGAGCACTGGTAGAGCACTGTAGAGAAGCTGGTAGGTTCACTGTAGAGAACTGTAGAGCCCTGTAGATCACGTGATCACTGTAGAGAACTGTAAGACCACTGTAGGTTCACTAAGAACGACTGTAGAGAACCTGTAGGATGCACTGTAGATTAGCAGAACTAGTAGACGTGGCTGTAACGTGTAGTAGTGCCTAGATCGTAGAGCACTGTAGAGCATAACACTGTAGATGGTAGGCATGTAGAACTTAGATGCACTGTAGAGAACTGTAGTCACTTGTAAGCGCTACACTGTAGAACGTAGACAACTGGTAGAGAACTGTAGAGTCAACTGTGATCAGAGACACTGTAGAACTGGCACTGTAAGACCGAACTGTAGAGCACGGAACATGGGAACTTGAGTGAGGTCACGTAAGATCACTGTACAGGTCAACTGTAGGTCACTAGTAAGATCTGTACGACCGTAGTAGTAGATCTGTACGAGATGTAGAAGACAACTGTAGGTCACTGTAGAGACTTAATCATGTATGAGAACGAGAGCACTGGTAGTAGAGCGACTGTAGCCAGAGCAACACTGTAGAGCACTGTAGAGCACTGTAGACATGAGCACTGTAGAGAACTGTAGAGCACTGTAGCGTCACTAGTAGATCAATGTAGGTCACTGTAGGTACTGTAAGTAACTGTAGAGCACTGTAGTCACTATAGCTCACTGTAGAGAATGAGAGCACTGTAGTCACTGTAAGATAATGTAGAGAACTGTAGAGCACTGTAGACTCCTGTAGGTCACTGTAGAGTGCACTGTAGGTCACTGTAGACGGCGAACAGTAGATTAGGTCACTGTAGAGCACTGTAGAGCACTGAGACAACTGTAGCAGTACGGTCACTGTAGAGACACTGTAAGCAAGAAACTGTAAAGCACTGTAGAAGAACATGTAGAGCCACTGTAAGGTACCACTGTATCAGGGTCACTGTAAGAGCCTGTAGATCACTGTAAAACATAGAAGTCACGTAGATCACATGTAGAGCCACTACGTAGAGCACTAGATAGAGAGCTATAGAGCACTGTAGGCATATAGAGCACTGTTAAGAGCATGTAGAGCACACTGTAGATCACGTAGAGGAACCTGTAGAGCACTGTAGGTATATAGATCACTGTAGGTCACTGTAGTCACTGTAGAAACTGTAGAGCACTGTAGGTCACTATAATCACTGTAAGAACTGTAGAGCCACTGTAGGTCACTGTGATAACTGTAGAGAACTGTAAACACTGCTAGGTCACTGTAGGTCACTGTAGGATCACTGTAGATCACTGTAAGAGACCTGAGAGCACTGTGAGCACTTAAGAGCCACGTAGAGCACTGTAGAGAACTTGTAGAGCACTGTAGTCGTAAGAGAACTTTAAACTGTGCACAGAGCACCTTAGACGTCACCATGTAGAGACTGCATCACTGCTAGAGAACTGTAGAGCACTGCGTAGGACCAGCACTGAACTGAAGGTCACTAAGTCACTACAACTGTAGAGCAACAAATGTTAGAGAACTGTAGGATAACTGTAGGTAACTGTAGAGAACCTGACTGTAGGCACTGTAGGTCACTCTAGAGCACTGGTTAGTAGTAAGAACTAAGACCATAGCTAGGAGGTCACTAGAGCACTGTAGAAGCACTGTAGAGCAACTTGCTAGAGCAACTGTAAGATCACTGCTAGGATACTGTAAGACTGCTTCCTCTGAGGTCACTATAAGACACATGGGAACTGTAGGTCACTGTAGGTCACTGATAGAGAACGCTGTAGAGCACTGATAGCACTACTTAAGACACTGTAGAAACCACTGCTAGAGCACTGTAGAGCAACGTAGAGAACATGTAGAGAACTGTAAGCCTCACTGTAGGGTCACTGCTAGTCACTGTAGGTCATCTCTGTAGAGCACTGTAGTCACATGATCACGCCAATGTAGAGCACTGTGGTCAGAAAGCTCAGACATGTACACTAGTTAGAAGAACTGTAGAGCAACTGCTTAGTCACTGTAGCAAATAGAGTCACTGTAGGATTCACTTGTAGAGAAACACTGTAGCACGTACACTGTAAGGCACCTGCTAGTCACTGTAGAGAACTGTAGAGCAACTGTACACGTGCACTGTAGAGCACTATAGAGCACCTGTAGAGCACTGTAAGCACTGCTCACTGTAATAAGACAATGGCATGAGAAGAGATCATAGTCATGTAGTCACTGTAAGAATGAGCACATGTAGGTCACTTAGATATAGAAACTGTAGCATCACTGTAGGTCACTGTAGAACGAGAAACTGTCAGAGCACTTGGTAGGTTCACGTGAGTCACTGTAAGTCCTGTAGAGCCGACATAGTAGACGCAACTGTAAGAGCACTGCTAGAGACCTAGCAGTAAGAGAACTGTATAGGCACTGTAGGACACTGGTCACTGTAGGCACTGAGTAGGGAACTGTTAGAGCACTGTAGGTCTATCACTGTAGAGTCACTTAGAGACCAGCACTTAGACGTACAACTGTAGCCACGCTAGCATCTGGTCAGAAGAACTGTAGAGCACTGTAGGTCACTGGTACTTTAGAGACTTACCACTGTAAGGTTCAGATACTGAACTGGGCTAGAGCATAAGTAGGTCACTGTAGAGAACTGTAAGCCTTAGAGCCACTGTAGGTCACTGTAGACGTAAGCTGTAGAGCAACGCAAAGGCACACTTAATTGTAATCACCGCTCTCAACTCCGTCGTGGTGATCTCTGGCTTTAGTTGATCTGTAGAAAACAAACACGTTAGTTAGCAACCATATGGCTATGACGGTCACTATCATATCCCTAAACACAGCGCTTTCGGGAAAGTATTCAGAACCCCTCTTGACTTTTCCACATTTTTGTTACGTTACAGACTGATTCACTAAAATTGATTAAAATAATTTTTTCCCCCGCCCCATCATCCCATAAATGACAAAGCCAAACAACAGGCTTTAGAATTTTTGGAAAATGTACAAAAAAAATTGATACAGAAATGACACGAGCCTTTCAAAAAGTGTGGGCGACTCACTTAGAAATGTCTTGTTTTCCATGAAAAACATACATGAAATTGAGGTTGCAAAAATGACATTGAAATAAGTCAAGTTGTGACAAGGATATAACAATATCATTTTCTTATTGACATAATAATTGTGCCTTCAAACTTTGCTTTCAGTCAAACGAACCCTCCATTCGCCAGCAATTAGCAAGCCTGCAGACTTGGCTTTTTCTAGGTTTCAAGTGTTGTGAGGTAAATCTGAAGAGATTCACCCCCGTGCTTCCTGAAGCACATGCCCACAAGGTGGATGGGCTTGATGGGCACTTCTTACGTACCATACGGTCAAGCTGCCTCCACAACAGCTCAATAGGGTTGAGATCCGGTGACTGTGCTGCCATCTCATAACAGACAGAATACCAGCTGACCTGCTTTTCCCAAATAGCTATTGCATAGTGTTGGTGGAGCTTGTCTTGGTCCCATTGTTCTGTTGTAGGAGGAAATTGTCTCCAATTAAGCGCCGTCCACAGGGTATGGTGTTGCAAAATGGAGTGACAGCCTTCCTTCTTCAAGATCCCTTTGACCCTGTATAAATCTCCCACTTCACCACCACCAAAGCACCCCCAGACCATCACATTGCCTCCACCATGCTTCACAGATGGCGTCAAGCACTCCTCCAGCATCTTTTCATTTTTTCTGCGTCTCACGAATGTTCTTCTTTGTGATCCAAACACCTCATACTTAGATTCTTCTGTCCATAACACTTTTTTCCAATCTTCCTCTGTCCAGTGTCTGTGTTCTTTTGACCGTCTTAATCTTGTATTTTTATTGACCAGTCTGAGATATGGCTTTTTCTTTGCAACTCTGCCTAGAAGGTCAGCATCCTGGAGTCACCTCTTCATGGTTGATGTTGAGACTGGTGTTTTGCAGGTACTATTTAATGAATCAGCCAGGTGAGGACTTGTGAGGCGTCTGTTTCTGAAACTAGACACTCTAATGTACTTGTCCTCTTGGTCAGTTGTGCACCGGGGCCTCCCACTCCTCTTTCTATTCTGGTTAGAGCGCTGTTCTGTAAAGGGAGTATTTTAAAAAAATTAAAAAAATAACCTTTATTTGTTAAGAGCAACTTCTTATTACGGCCTAACAACAAAAGGCAAAAGGCCTCCTGTGGGGACGGGCGCCTGGGATTATATATTTTTTWAAATACAATATTAATAAAAAACACACATCACAACAAGAGGGACAACACAACACTAAATAAAGAGAGACCTAAGACAACAACATAGCAAGGCAGCAACACATGACAACACAGCATGGTAGCAACACAACATAACAACAACATGGTAGCAGCACAAAACATGGTACAAACATTATTGGGCACAGTAAACAGCACAAAGGTCAAGAAGGTAGAGACAACAACACATCACGCAAAGCAGTAAGTGTCCAAGCTTTAGTTGTAGGGCATTTAGCACAACATCCTGGCAGAGTATTTTACTGTGTGTGTTAAATGGATYAGAGAGCTTCCTACTGCCTGAGCTATGTTGTTGATGTAAATTGAGAAGAGCGTGGGGCCTAGGATTGAGCCTTGGGGTACTCCCTTGGWGACAGGCAGTGGATGAGACAGCACATTTTCTGACTTTATACACTGCACTCTTTGAGAGAGGTAGTTAGCAAACCAGGCCAAAGACTCCTCAGAGACACCAATACTCCATAGCCGGCCTACAAGAATGGAATGGTCTACCGTATCAAAAGCTTTGGCCAGTCAATAGAAATAACAGCACAACATTGCTTAGAATCAAGGGCAATGGTGACATCATTTGAGGTTTAAGGTTGGGCAGTGACACATCCATACCTGAGCAGAAACCAGAATTGCATACCAGAGAGAATACTATACTATAGACCTCAAGAAAGCCAGTCAATAGATTATTGACTGCACGGCGTTGTACGAGATTTGTTGTACTTCAGTTTCTTGTAAATTCCTCACATGGAATAGCCATCATTTCTCAGAGACTCAGATTAGATTGATGAGTTTTAGAAGAAAGTTGTTTGTTTCTGGACATTTTTAGCCTGTAATCGATTACACTAATGCTGATGCTCCAGATACACAACTAATCTAAAGAAGGCCAGTTTTTATTCTTCTTTAATCAGAACAACAGTTTTCAGCTGTGCTAACATAATTTCAAAAGGGTTTTCTAATAATCAATTAGCCTTTTAAAAATGATAAACTTGGATTAGCTAAACAACGTGCCATTGGAACACAGGAGTGATGGTTGCTGATAATGGGCCTTTGTAGCGCCTACGTAGATATTCCATAAAAAATCTGCGTTTCCAGCTACAATAGTCATATACAAACATTTACAAATGTCTACGCTGTATTTCTGATCAATTGATATTATTTTAATGTACAAATTGTTTGGTTTTCTAACAGATCCAAACTTTTGAATGGTTATTTACACACACTTTTTCTTGCCACTGTAAGTATTCAGACCCTTTGCTATGAGACTCTAAATGTAGCTCAGGTAGATCCTATTTCCATTGATCATCCTTGAGATGTTTCTACAACTTGATTGGAGTCCAACTGTGGTAAATTAAATTTATTGGACATGATTTGGAAAGGCACACACCTGTCTATATAGGTTCCACAGTTGACAGTGCATGTCAGAGAAAAATCCAAGGCCATGAGGTCAAAGGAATTGTCCATAGAGCTCAAAGACAGGATTGTGTCGAGGCACGATCTGGGGAAGGTGCCGAGAAAATTCTGCAGCATTGAAGGTCCCCAAGAACACAGCACCATTATTCTTACATGGAAGAAGTTTAGAACCACCAAACCCTTCCTAGAGCTGCGCGCCGCCCAACCTGAGCCAATCGGGGGAGAAGGGCCTTGGTAAGGCAGGTGACCAAGAACCGATGGTTCCTTGGAACTCTGACAGAGCTCCAGAGTTCCTCTGTGGAGATGGGAGAACCTTCCAGAAGGACACCATCTCTGTAGCACTCCACCAGTCAGGTCTTTATGGTAGAGTGGGCCAGACGGAAGCCACTCCTCAGTAAAAGGCACATGACAGCCCGCTTGGAGTTTGTCAAAAGGCACCTAAAGAAACCCCCAATACAGGTGTGCCAAGCTTGTAGCTTCATACCAAGAAGACTCGAGGCTGTAATTGCTGTCAATTTCTTCAGCAAAGTATGAGTAAAGGGTCTAAGTACTTATGTACAGTTGAAGTCAGAAGTTTTACATACACTTAGGTTGGAGTCATTAACCTCTAACGAGCCTCTACCCCCGGGTCCGGGAGCCCCCCCCATCCCCGCCCACACTGATTAGCATAGCTAGCATAGCTTCACAAGTAGATAGTAGCATCTAAATATCATTAAATCACAAGTCGCAAGACCCAGATGAAGATACAGATCTTGTGAATAACAGCCACCATTTCAGATTTTTTAAATGTTTTACAGGGAAGAAACAAAATATGTAAATCTATTAGCTAAAACGTTAGGCAAAATACCACTATTCTAACTCCATCAGTTTCTTCTCCTTCAGGTGCTATCACCAATTCGGCTCAACTAAGATATTGATATCCACTAACCAAGAAAAAACCTCTTCAGATGACAGTCTGATAACATATTCATGGTATAGGGATAGTTTTTGTTAAAAAAAGTGGCATATTTCAGGTAGAAATCACAGTTTACAATTGCACCGACCATCACAAATCGACTAGAATTACTAGATAGAGCAACGTGTATGACCAATTTACTCATCATAAACATTTCATAAAAATAGACAAGCATAGCAATGGAAAGACCCAGTTCTTGTGATTTCAGACCATATTTCAGATTTTCTAAGCGTTTTTCAGCGAAAACACAATAAATCGATAAGTTAGCATACCACTTGTGCAAACGTTACCAGAGCATCGATTCCAGCCAAAGAGCGCTATAACGTAATCACCGCCAAAAATATATTAATTTCACTAACCTTCTCAGAATTCTTCGCATGACACTCCTGTAACATCATTTTCAATATACATATACAGTTTGTTCGAAAAGGTGCATATTTAGCCTACAAAACCGTGGTTACACAATAAAAATACTAGGAAATCAAGCCTCAATATGTCTGAGGTCATCTATCAGAGTGATCTAGTTTAATTGAAAGCTATCATATACTTGACTAAAAAATACAGGGTTGACAGGAATCGAAGACAAATTAGTTCTTAATGCAACCGCTGATTTACATTTTTAAAATTATCCTTACTTTTCAATACAGGGTTCGCCAAGTGAGCTATACCAAACAAAATGGCGAAATATGCGTTTAAAATATTTCGACAGAAACACGATTTATAATATTAAATATTGCTTACTTTGAGCTGTTCTCCATCAGATTCTTGGGCAATGTATCCTTTCTATGTTATAACGTCTTTTGGTCGATAGATGTCCTCTGTCCTTCGAAATGTCACCACCAACGACCGACACCCCAAAACGTGTCCAAAGTTTCAGAGTGCACAACAAATAAATTCCTCAAAATCGCACTAAACGGATATAAATTGCTATAAAACGGTTCAAATTAACTACTTATGATGTTTTTAACAACTATAACGACTGAAAACATGACCGGAGAAATATTGCTGGTTAGACAACGATTTGGAAACGAGGCAAGTCCGATGGCCTTCACGCTTCAGGCGACGCGGAAGGCGGTCCCTATACATTTTGGTCTTTTATAATGGCTGTGAATGTCCCATCGATTTCATTCAAAACGTGATGACGTACAGACACCCAGAGGAAGACGTAGCAGTGTCGGTTTCTTCATAGCATTCACTGTCGCCTTAAAAACAGACTCCAGATCAGAGGTAAAAATTTCTGAAATCTGAACCCTGTCATGAAAAGTGCTGTAGAAATTGTTCTGTACCACTCAGAGACAAATTCCAACTTCTATAGAAACTAGAAGGTGTTTTCTATCCAATATAACAAAATATGCATATTTACGATCAAAATTTAGCACGAGGCAGTTTAATTTGGAGACCCAAATTATGCTAATGCGGAACAGCCCCCCCTGTAGTTCCAAGAAGTTAAAACTATTTTTCAACCACTCCACAAATTTCTTGTTAACAAACTATAGTTTTAGCAAGTCGGTTAAGACATCTACTTTTTCTAATTTTTCCAACAATTGTTTACAGACAAGTTTTTTTCACTTATAATTCACTGTATCACAATTCCAGTGTGTCAGAAGTTTCATACACTAAGTTGACTGTGTCTTTAAACAACTTGGAAAATTCCAGAAAATTATGTCATGGCTTTAGAAGCTTCTGATAGGCTAATTGACCATTTGAGTCAATTGGAGGTGTACTGTGGATGTATTTCAAGGCCTACTTCAAACTCAGTGCCTTTTTTGCTTGACATTATGGGAAATCAAAAGAAATCAGCCAGCCCTCAGAAAAACTATTGTAGATCTCCACAAGTCTGGTTCATCCTTGGGAGCAATTTCCAAAGCTGAGGTACCATGTTCATCTGTACAACAATAGTCCTTAAGTATAAACACCATGGGACCACGCAGCCATCATAACACTCAGGAAGAGACGCGTTCTGTCTCCTAGAGGTGAACGTACTTTGGTGCGAAAGGTGCAAATCAATCCCAGAACAGGCAGCAAAGGACCTTGTGAAGATGCTGGAGGAAACAGGTACAAAGTATCTATATCCACAGTAAAACGAGTCCTATATCGAAATAACCTGAAAGGCCGCTCAGCAAGGAAGATTCCACTGCTGTCACGTTCTGACCATAGTTCTTTTGTGTTTTTTTGTTTTAGTGTTGGTCAGGAGTGAGCTGAGTGGCGCATTCTATGTTGTGTGTCTAGTTTTCCCGTTTCTATGTTTGGCCTGATATGGTTCTCAATCAGAGGCAGGTGTTAGTCATTGTCATTGTCTCTGTTTGGGAACCATATTTAGGTAGCTGGTTTGTATTGGATTTTGTGGGTGGTTGTCTTCATGTCTTCGTGTGTCTGCACCAGAAGAACTGTTTCGGTTTTTCACATTTTGTTGTTTTGTATTTTGTAGTGTTCACGTTTATTGGCTTTAATTAAACATGATGAACACTAACTGTCCTCGTCCACAGAAGAAAGCCGTTACAACTGCTCCAAAACTGCCATAAAAAAAGCCAGACTACGGTTTGCAACTTCACATGAGGTAAAAAATTTTACTTTTTGGAAAATGTCCTCTGGTCTGATGAAACAAAAATAGAACTTGTTTGGCCATAATGAGCATTGTTAAGTTTGGAGGAAAAAGGGGAGCTTGCAAGCCGAAGAACACCATCCCAACCGTGAAGCACGGGGGTGGCAGCATCGTGTTGTGGGGGTGCTTTGCTGCAGGAGGGACTGGTGCACTTCACAAAAAAGATGACATCATGAGGGAGGAAAATGATGTCGATATACTGAAGCAACATCTCAAGACATCAGTCAGGAAGTTAAAGCCTGGTCGCAAATGGGTCTTCCAAATGAACAATGACCCCAAGCTACTTCCAAAGTTGTGGCAAATGGCTTAAGGACACCAAAGTCAAGGTATTGGCGTGGCCATCACAAAGCCCTGATATCAATCCTATAGAAAATGTGTGGGCAGAACTGAAAAAGTGTGTGTGAGCAAGGAGGCCTACAAACCTGACTCAGTTACACCAGCATCTGTCAGGAGGAATGGGCCAAAATTCACCCAACTTATTGTGGGATCTTGTGGAAGGCTACCCGAAACGTTTGTCCAAGTAAAAAAAAAATTAAAGGCAGTGCTACCAAATAATAATTGAGTGTATGTAAACTTCTGACCCACGGGAATGTGATGAAGGAAATAAAAGCTGAAATAAATCATTCTCTCTACTTATTCTGACATTTCACATTTATAAAATAAAGTGGTGATCCTAACTAACCTAAAATAGGGAATTTTTACTAGGATTAAATGTCAGGAATTGTGAAAAATGAGTTTAAATGTATTTGGCTAAGGTGTATATAAACTTCAGACTTGAACTGTAAAGTTGATCATTTGCAGGTTTTGCTAAAAACCTGTTTTTGCTTTGTCATTATGGGTTATTGTGATGTCATTATGGGMTATTGTGATGTCATTATGGGMTATTGRGATGTCATTATGGGGTATTGCGATGTCATTATGMGGTATTGRGATGTCATTATGMGMTATTGTGAGGGGAAAGAAACAATTGAATCAATTTTAGAAGAAGGCTGTAACATAACAAAATATGGAAAAAGTCAAAGCGTAGGAATGAGGTCATTATTCTTATAAACATGTACGTTCATCATGTCAGTAAACGGTGTTAAAATGTGTAACCCTATGTACTGAAAGACTTTAGTCTGTCCAGTTATATCCAATGCTTTTGCGAAGTATTTATCCCAGGCAACAATCACCTAACATTAGTCAGCTAGATAACAGTATTTATCKCAGGCAACAATCACC
>NW_019947579.1:0-1899 GCF_002910315.2 Salvelinus sp. IW2-2015
GGCAGGTAGCCTAGTGGTTAGAGCGTTGGGCCAGTAACCAAAAGGTTGCTGGATCGAATCCCTGAGCTGACAAGGTAAAAATCTGTCGTTCTGCCCCTGAACAAGGCAGTTAACCTACTGTTCCTCGCCGTCATTGAAAGTGGTCATTAAGAACTGATTTGCCAAGTTAAATAAAGATTTTAAAAAATTGACATATCCAAGTAAATGTGCAAATAGAAAAAAAAATCGAAACGAAATTGTATCTTCTGTACTGTCATTCTAGGTTTGACGTGACTGATTTAGTTAGCTGAAGTTGGTCAGCTAGCTACTGTAGCTAGCAAGTCACAAAAAACGTTATCCAGCCTGCATAGCAACCATTTTGTTTAGAACAGATGACCAGTCCTTTTGCATAGCAACTATGCAAAAAAAAAAAAAAAATGAATGACTTGAGTGAGTCCTGTCTGTAGCAACATGAACCAAAATAACTAACAACCTGATTTCTGTCCGGACTATATCTTCTTGTGGAATAATTCAATTGTATGAATTGACTTATCAAAATAACATTTGAATGAACATATGTAATGAATTGTTATTTTAATATGTCGGTAACCGTTTCATAAAAGCAATGAGGCACGAGAGGCAGTGTTGCGTCATGAAGACAGTCACAGGTAAATGGGTTCACTGCAAAACAAAGCCATTTACCTGTGACTGTCTTCATGATACAGCAGCACCAGACTCTTGTGTCTTACTGCTTAGTTATGGACCAGCTGTTTACAGGCATCTGTGCTACTAACAACAGTTGTGTGTCTAAAACAGGGCTCTGGTCGTTTGGTTCGGGAGCCACAGAAATGGGGAAGTGTCTCGTGGTGGAGAGCCACAGACCAACAGTATATAAACTAGTGTAAATTACAGCCACATGGCAACAGGGGCTATGGCAACAGGGGCTATGGCAACAGAGGCTATGGCAACAGGGGCTATGGCAACAGGGGCTATGGCAACAGGGGCTATGGCTGGGACCACAAGCTTTAAACCTGGCCAGAAACTAACCCGGTTGGAGAGGAGACTTACCAACACACCCCAGTATCCCCCTGCCGCCTCGTTTCCCTGCATGCATCCCAAATGCCACTTCCTTTATAGTACACCTGTTCTGACCAGGGTGCATTGAGGTCCTGGACAAAAGTAGTGTACTAAATAGGGAATAGGGTTCCGTTTGGGATGAATCCTCTGCCTCCAACCGCCATCCAGGGCATTTTTCACATTCCTCCATCAAAATGGGCCGACAAACACTTTCCCCACGTGTGCCCTGCCAGGGAGGGAGGGGGGCAGGGAGGGAGGGAGGGTGGCAGGGCAGGGAGGGAGGGGGCAGGGCAGGGAGGGAGGGGGCAGGGAGGGAGGGTGGGGGGCAGGGAGGGAGGGAGGGGGCAGGGAGGGAGGGAGGGAGGGAGGGGGGCAGGGCAGGGAGGGAGGGGGGCAGGGAGGGAGGGAGGGAGGGAGGGGGCAGGGCAGGGAGGGAGGGGGCAGGGAGGGAGGGGGGCAGGGCAGGGAGGGAGGGGGGCAGGGAGGGAGGGAGGCAGGCAGGGGGCAGGAGGGAGGGAGGGGGCAGGGCAGGGAGGGAGGGGGGCAGGGAGGGAGGGGCAGGGAGGGAGGGAGGGAGGGAGGTGTAGAGACTAGTGTCACTGAGTTTCTTCTGTGTGTCCCAAATGGCACCTAATGGCACCCTATTCCCTATATAGATCACTGTTTCTGACCAGAGTCCAAATGGCACCCTATTCCCTATATAGAGCAGTGTTTTTGACTAGAGCCCATTATGGGAATATGGTCCCATTTGAGACATCCCCCTTATTTTCCAGCAAAACACTGTTTTGCTGCCGACTGACTAGACACGCTGCAGCCTCTAAAGGCGGGTTAGTGCGGATCCCA
>NW_019947579.1:7450-21087 GCF_002910315.2 Salvelinus sp. IW2-2015
TCTCAACTATAATTACGCAATAATTATTATTACACATCTTTTTCCTTGCATTGGTGTCTACAGAAATTCTTATTGTTATACATTTGTCTATATAACCCCCCTAAATGAATTGACTCGATGGTGCAGTAGCAGTACTATAGACATTTTGTGACAAGACTTTCATCCCTCTTCCAACTACTGGTGTAATYGGACTGTATACTGTAGGCTTTGGGGGTCCCTTTACTGTACAGTGCATTTGGAAAGTATTCAGACACCTTGACTTTTTCCACATTTTGTTACGTTACAGCCTTATTCTAAAATTGGATTAAATAAAACAATTTCCTCATCAATCTACACACAATAACCCATAATGACATCACAATACCCCATAATGACATCACAATACCCCATAATGACAAAGCACAACACAAGTGTTTAGAAATCTTTGCAAAATTAAAAACAGAAATACCTTATTTACATAAGTATTCAGACTCTTTGCTACGAGACTGTAAATTTTGCTCAGGTGCTTCCTGTTTCCATTGATCATCCTTCAGATGTTTCTACAACTTGGAGTCCACCTGTGGTAAATTCTATTGATTGGATGTAATTTGGAAAGGCACACACCTGTCTATATAAAAGGTCAAACCGTTGACAGTGCATGTCATGAGCAAAAATCAAGCCATGAGCGAGCTCAGAGACAGGATTGTGTCGAGACACAGATCTGGGGAAGGGTACCAAAACATTTCTGCAGCACTGAAGGTCCCCAAGAACACAGTGGCCTCCCTCGTTCTTAAATAGAAGAAGTTTGGAACCACCAAGACTCTTCCTACAGCTGGCCACCCGACCAAACTGAGCAATCGGGGGAGAATGGACCAAGAACCTGATGGTCACTCTGACAGAGCTTCAGAGTTCCTCTGTGGAGATGGGAGAATCTTCCAGAAGGACAACCATCTCTGCAGCACCTCAGTAAAAAGGCACATGACAGCCCGCTTGGAGTTTACCAAAAGGCACCTAAAGACTCTCAGACTATGAGAAACAAGATTCTCTTGTCTGACGAAACCAAGATTGAACTCTTTGGCCTGAATGCCAAGCGCCACGTTTGGAGGAAACCTGCCCCATCCCTATGGTGAAGCATGTTTGTGGATCATCCCTATGGTGAAGCATGGTGGTGCGCATCATCCCTATGGTGAAGATGGGTGGGTGGCAGCATCCCTATGGTGAAGCATGGTGGTGGCAGCATCCCTATGGGAAGCATGGTGGTGGCAGCATCCCTATGGTGAACATGGCACCCTATGGTGAAGCATGGTGGTGCAGCATCCTATGGTGAAGCATGGTGGTGGCAGCATCATATTGGTTGGGATGTTTTTCCATAGACAGGGATGGGGAGACCAGTCAGATCGGAGGGAAACATGAACGGAGCAAAGTAAAGAGATTCTGATGAAAACTAGCTCAGGACCTCAGAGGATCTGCAGAGAAGAATGGAGAAACTCCCAAAGTACAGGTGTGCCAAGCTTGTAGCATCATATACCCAAGAAGGACTTGAGCTGTAATCGCTGCCAAAGGTGTTTCCCTATGAGTAAAGGGTCTGAATACTTACGTAAATATGATATTTCAGTTTATATTTTAATACATTTGCAACATTTCTAACAAACTTTTTTGGCTTTGTCTTATGGGTGTATTGTGTGTAGATTGATGAGGGAAAACAAATACATTTAATCAATTTTAGACATAAGGCGTAACATAACAAAATGTGGGAATGTCCAGGGTGTCCTTATGTGTGTAGGCTTTGGGGGTCCCATACTGTAGGCTTTGGGGTTTCTATCACTGTATGCTTTGGGGGTTTTCTATACTGTAGGCTTTGGGGAGTCCATACTGTAGGCTTTGGGGGTTCTTACTTATGGGGATACTGTAGGCTTTGGGGGTTTCTATACCTGTAGGCTTTGGGGGTTCTATTTACTGTAGGCTTTGGGGGTTTCTATACTGTAGGTAGGTCTTTAGGTGTGTTCAAGTAGGCTTTGTCTATACTGTAGGTTTGGGGTTTCTATACTCGTAGGCTTTGGGGGGTTTCTTACGAGCTGGGGTTCAACTGTAGGCTTTGGGGGTTCTCCATACTGTCGCTTGGGTTCTTTGTAGCTTTGGGGTTTCTTGGTAATACTGTGGCTTTGGGGGTTTCATAACGTAGGCTTTGGGGGTTTCTATACTGTAGGCTTTGGGGGGTCCCATACTTGTGGCTTTGGGTTTCTCTCATAGTGTAGGCTTTGGGGTTCTAAACGTAGCTTGGTCTATAATCGTAAGGCTTGGGGTCATGCTAGTAGAGGCTTGGGGGGAGGTGCCCGAATGGTAGGCTTTGGGGGTCCCATACCTGTAGGCTTGGGGGTTCTCATACTGTAGCTTTGGGGGTCTATACCTGTAGGCTTTGGGGGGTCCCATACTGTAGGCTTTGTGGGGTTCCCATACTGTAGTGGGGTATACTGTAAGGCTTACCTCTCTGTTCTCTCTCCTGGGTGACATGGAACTAATGGGGGAGAGGCGTTTCTTGCTGCCTCCTGAGAGAAGGACATTGGCCATGTCTCCTTGGTCCGGCTGGCTCTGTAGGAGGAGAGGGGAAGGTTAAGGTCTCAGAACCACTTCTGTACGTAAAGGGGAGAGTTACGGTCTCAGAACACACTGTGTCAGGGGGAGGGTCTCAGAACCACATACTGATGGTCAGGGGGAGGTCTCAGAAGCACACTCTGTGGTCAGGGTGGAAGGTCTAGAACTCACTACTGTAGTCAGGGGGAGGGAGGTGAGGAACGGTGCATCTGCCTCCGTTCTGTCTCCCCCCGCACCCCTGCTGCCTTTACCTAGATCCCTCATCATTATTTATAAATCATCATCACAGGCCAGGAGTTTCCCCCGGTCATAGAAATCAGGACTCTGAGCTACGCATCACACTCCCTGTTATATCAAGATGCTGCAGGGCACTGCTCTGATGGAACTCAGGTCCAGGCAAGATGGAGCCCAACGGTCCTCAATATTAAACTAATGTCATAACAATTTCAGTATAGGGGACTGTATTTGGAGAGGTTCGCAATGGAAATCTATGTTTTAGAATTGCTTGAAGTACCTTGACTCTTGCGCCTGGAACTGACCATTATTCTCCAGGTGGTGGTGGTGGGTACGGTGGTGGCAGGGACGCAGCGGTGCTGAAGGGCTTACCTAGTAAGGGCTGTGTGACCTGGAGCCAGTTGTTGGCAGCCGACGGAGTTTATTGAACAGAGCGAACCACTCAAACAGTATGTACAGGTAACGCCTAGTGGCTGGATATGTAATATGGGGCTAAAGCAAACGGACGGCATTCTTCGTGATTTCAGATCTGGGTTCATGCAATTGGTAAGATGTAGTAATTAGAGTGTAAAAGCATTATTGGTAAAGTCTCCCGAGGCTCTATGTGTGTTTAGTTGTTTGTGTTCGGGTATCTGAGCAAAGCGTACGATCTCACTCTGGTGGTTGTACCGGGGGAACAATAGTCGCTAATGGAACTTTAGGATGATTAACAAGGTATGTTTTGGGCATAGGAGCTGCGGAATTGAAGCCAATCTCCAGATCAGAGATTTGAAGTGCAGTTCTGGAAGAAGACGTACAGATAGGAGAGTGTCCATTTATCGCACCTCATATTAGTGTTACACAGTGCGGTGGACGTGTGAAAATGCTATTCGGTACCGTGCTAGTTACAATGTCAGGCGGTGCATTCACAGTAGTGGTGTGGGGATGCTACAGCAACAGTTGGAGACAGACTGATTAAGGAAAATCAAGATCCAGAGTAACACTGTGGATAATGAATTCAATGAGTCCCATATTCGAGTGTCTCTTAACTGGCGATCCTGGTATTCTAGTTGTACTGTCATTTCGGCCTTTTGACGATTAGTATGAGATCTAAAACGTGCTTAGGTATAGACTGTCAGTCACAGTGAAGATGTTGTTCCATAGACCTTGTGGTGCATACTAGCAGTCAATGGATGTATACTCATGGATGCCTGTTGGTATGGGACTAGTCAGCTAATGATCTATGTCCAGATGACTTGTGAGGCAGTAGAACGATTGACAGTGAAATCAACTGTCTGGGGTACCTGCTTGTAGGGTAGGAATAGAGTGCTCATTTCATATGTCATATGGTACTTGGTGTAGCAGTATAACTAGTCAGTCTACAGTGAAGATGTCATACTGTCCATGATGGTTACTCTTGCTTGGTGGCAGCTAGAACTAGTCCGTCTAAGGGAAGATGTCAATACTGTCCATGGATGGTTACTACTGCTGGTAGGCAGCAGAACTAGTCAGTCTACAGTGAAGATGTCGTGATACTGTCTCATGGAACTGGTTTACTCTTGTTGGTAGGCAGTAAACTAGTCAGTCTACAGTGAAGAGTTCATGAACGTGTCCGGATGGTTATCCTGTTTGGTAGGCAGTAAACTAGTTCAGTCTACAGGAAGATGTCATGACTGTGCCTTGGTGGTTACTCTTGCTTGGTAGCAGTAGAACTAGTCAGTCTACAGTGGAAGATGTCATTACTGTCCATGGATGGTTTACTCTTGGTTGGTAGGCCAGTATAACTAGTCAAGTCTACAGTGAAGATGTTCCATGTTTCACTGGATGGTTACTCTTGGTTGGTAGGCAGTAGAACTAGTCAGTCTACAGTGAAGATGTATGTATTCCGATGGATGGTTACTCTTGCTTGGTAGGCAGTCAGAACTATCAGTCTACAGTGAATATGTCATCTGGTCCATGGATGGGTTACTCTTGGTTGTGTAGGTCAGAGAACCTAGTCACGATCTACAGTGAAGATGTATAGTGAAGTGCTACCCGAGTGTGTAGTGAGATGTACTCTTGTTGGTAGGCAGTAGAACTAGTCGTCTACAGTAAATGTCTGGTAGGTCCATGGTGGTACTCTTGGGTTTGGTAGGCAGTAGAACTAGTCAGTCTACAGGGAAGATGTCATTCGGTGTCCATGGGTGGTTACTCTTGTTTGGTAGGCAGTAGAACTACTCAGTCTACAGGAAGATGTCATGGGTTCCATGGATGGTTACTCTTGCGTTAGTAGGCAGTAGAACTAGTCAGTCTACAGTGAAGATGTCATGGTGTCCATGGATGGTTACTCTTGGTTGGTAGGCAGTAGAACTAGTCAGTCTACAGTGAAAGATGTCATGGTGTCCATGGATGGTTACTCTTGGTTGGTAGGCAGTAGAACTAGTCAGTCTACCGTTAAGATGTCAGTGTTCATGGATGGTTATTTAGCCAAAAGCTATTATACTCCTTAAAGAAATACTTTAGGATTTGACCTACTTCCCCCAGAGTCAGATAAACTCGTCAATACAATTTTTAGGTCTCTGTGTCCAGCATGAAGGAAGTTAGAGTCATTCACAAGCCAATGCTACTAGCGTTAGCACAATGACTGGAAGTCTACGGTCTCTGCTAGCATCCCTTTAAGGCCGCTACACACACCCTCGCAAACGCAAACGCAGCGACGCCAGCGGTGCGTGGCTCAAATAAACAGAGCGTATACTATGCTCCGTTGGATAATTACACCAGATAGGACCCTCAGTTGGTAGAGCGGGGTGCTAATACACCAGAATAGGGACCCTCAGTTTGGTAGAGCAGGGTGCTAATACCACCAGAATAGGGACCCTCAGTTGGTAGAGCGTGGTGCTTCCAACACCAAAATAGGGACCCTCAGTGGTAGGCAGGGTGCTAATAACACCAGAATAGGACCTATTCCCTATATAGTGCACTACTTTAGACCCAGGGCCCTATTCCTACAAAGTGCACTATTTTGACCAGAGCCTTAAGGCTTCCGTGTGCTTCGGTTTCGGCTGGCGCCCAACCAAACCAGTGTGCTCGCCATACTCCCTTAAAAAGACCTTCGCGAGAAAAAAGCGGCAATAGTACGGTTTTGTCCATCTTGGACACGCCGTAGCCAGTATACACTTCCTCAAAATAGTCAATTATTCTAACATACTTTTGTATATGTATGTGGACAACCCTTCAAATGAGTGGATTTGGCTATTTCAGCCACACCAGTTGCTGACAGGTGTATAAAATTGAGCAACAACCATGCAATCTCCATGGACAAACATTGTCAGTAGAATGGCCTTACTGAAGAGCTCAGTGACTTTCAAGTGGCACCGTCATAGGAATGCCAACTTTCCAATAAGTCAAGTTTGTCAAATTTCTGCCCTCTAGAACTACCCCGGTCAACTGTAAGTGCTGTTATTGTGAAGTGAAACGTCTAGGAGCAACAACGGCTCTGTGGTAGGCCACACAAGCTCACAGAACGGGACCGCCGAGTGCTGAAGCGCATAAAAATCATCTGTCCTCGGTTGCAACACTCACTACCGAGTTCCAAACTGCCTTCTGGAAGCAACTTCAGCACAAGAACAGTTTGTTGGGAGCTTCATGAAATGAGTTTCCATGGCCGAGCAGCCGCACACAAGCCTAAGATCACCATGCGCAACGCCAAGCGTCAGCTGGAGTGGTGTAAAAGTCGCCGCCATTGGACTCTGGAGCAGTGGAAACATATTCTCCAGAGTGATGAGTCACGCTTCACCATCTGGCAGTCCTACAGACAAATCAGGGTTTGACGGATACCAGGAGAACGCTACCTGCCCCAATGCATAGTGCCAACTGTAAAGTTTGGTGGAGGAGGAATAATGGTCTGGGGCTGATTTTCATGGTTTGGGTTAGGCCCCTTAGTTACAGTGAAGGGAAATCTTAACCCTACAGCGTACAATGACATTCTAGACGATTCTGTGCTTCCAACTTTGTGGCAACAGTTTGGGGAAGGTCCTTTCCTGTTTCAGCACAAGGTTCATATAGAAATTATTTTTCCGAGATCGGTGTGGAAGAACTTGACTGGCCTGCACAGAACCCTGACCTCAACCCCACCGAACACCTTTGTGATGATTTGGAACGCCGACTGCGAACCAGGCCTAAATCGTCCAACATCATTGCCAGACCTCACTAATGCTCTTGTGGCTGAATGGAAGCAAGTCCCCACAGCAATGTTCCAACATCTAGTGGAAAGCCTTCCCAGAAGAGTGGAGGCTGTTATAGCAGCAAATGGGGGGGACCAACTTCATATTAATGCCCATGATTTTGGATGAGATGTTGGACGAGCAGTTGTCCACATACTTTTGGTCATGTAGAGTAACAAGAAATGTCATTAATTTTAACGAGGAGATCTTAGTCGTACAATTTTACATCTAAAATTGTTTGCTGCAGTATTTTCTCAAGTGAAAAAAAAAATGAGCATGAAAACAATTTGTCTAATTGTTGAATGACAAAACACTTAATTGAAGAATCTGTACTGTTGACCAATGACATGACGAAGGGGTGGAGACTTCAGCTCCTGAACTTCAAGAAAGAAAAAAAAATGAAGTGTGAACGAACAGCCCGAAACAACCCTTGACGAAGACCAAAACCAACAAAAAACGTCACACAATCATTGTCGTAACATGAGCACAAACTTTCCTGAACTTTTTCGAATGGGAAGCATGACGACGCCTTTATGGGCACTACACAGGGATCAGTATGTCATTCTGAATACAGCCTTTATGGGCACTACACAGGGATCAGTACCATTCTGAATGGAGCCTTTATGGCCTACACAGGGATCAGTATGTCATTCTGAATACAGCCTTTATGGGCATTACACAGGGATCAGTATGCCATTCTGAATAAGCCTTTATGGGCACTACACAGGGATCAGTATGCCATTCTGAATACAGCCTTTAATGGGCACTACACAGGGATCAGTATGCCATTCTGAACACAGCCTTTATGGGCACTAAACACAGGGATCAGTATGCGCATTCTGAACACAGCCTTTATGGGCACTTACACAGGGATCAGTATGCATTCTGAATACAGCCTTTAATGGGCACTACACAGGGACCAGTATGTCATTCTGAATACAGCCTTTATGGCCCTACCAGGGAACAGTATGCATTCTGAATGGAGCCTTTATGGACATACACAGGGAACAGTATGTCATTCTGAATGGAGCTTTATGGACACTACACAGGGAACAGTATGTCATTCTGAATGGAGCCTTTATGGGCACTACACAGGGATCAGTATGTATTCTGAATACAGCCTTTATGGGCACTACACAGGGATCAAGTATGTCATTCTGAATACAGCCTTTATGGGCATACACAGGGATAGTTGCCCATTCTGAATACAGCTTTTATGGGCACTACACAGGGATCAGTATGTCATTCTGAATACAGCCTTTATGGGCACTCACAGGGATCAGTATGCAATTTCTGAATACAGCCTTTATGGGCACTACACAGGGATCAGTATGTCATTCTGAATACAGCCTTTATGGGCATACACAGGGATCAGTATGTCATTCTGAATACAGCTTTATGGGCAACTACACAGGGATAGTATGCATTCTGAATACAGCTTTATGGGCACTACACAGGGATCAGTATGCCATTCTGAATACAGCTTTATGGACACTACCAGGGATCAGTATGTCATTCTGAATGTAGCCTTTATGGGCACTACACAGGGATCAGTATGTCATTCTGAATACAGCCTTTATGGGCACTACACAGGGATCAGTATGTCATCTGAATACAGCCTTTATGGACACTACACAGGGATCAGTATGCCATTCTGAATACAGCCTTTATGGACAACACAGGGAACAGTATGTATTCTGAATGCAGCTTTAGTGGCACTACACAGGGATCAGTATGCCATTCTGAATGTAGTCTTTATGGGCACTACACAGGGATCAGTATGTCATTCTGAATACAGGCCTTTATGGGCTACACAGGGATCAGTATGCATTCTGAATACAGCCTTTATGGGCACTACACAGGGATCAGTATGTCATTCTGAATGTAGCCTTTATGGGCACTACAACAGGGATCAGTATGCCATTCTGAATACAGCCTTTATGGGCACTACACAGGGATCAGTATGTCATTCTGAATACAGGCCTTTATGGGCACTACACAGGGATCAGTATGCCATTCTGAATACAGCCTTTATGGGCACTACACAGGGATCAGTATGCATTCTGAATACAGCCTTTATGGCACTACACAGGGATCAGTATGTCATTCTGAATACAGCCTTTATGGACACTCACAGGGATCAGTATGCATTCTGAATACAGCCTTTATGGGCACTACCAGGGATCAGTATGCATTCTGAATACAGCCTTTATGGGCACTATCACAGGGATCAGTATGCCATTCTGATACAGCCTTTATGGGCACTACACAGGGATCAGTATGCCATTCTGAATACAGCCTTTAATGGACTACAAACAGGGATAGTATGTCATTCTGATACAGCCTTTATGGACACTACACAGGGATCAGTATGTCATTCTGAATACAGCCTTTATGGGCACTAACACAGGGACAGTATGTCATTCTGAATACAGCTTTATGGCACAGGTCATATGCCATCTACTGTGATATCATATTGTTTCTTTAAGGAAGTAACTTTGTTTTTGCCTTTTCTGGAACGTTGGGATTTTCCCAGTACGAAGTAGGAATCTGGCTGCCGTGAGGTCGTTCCCGTTTCAGGTTTTTGGGGAGGAGGTGTGTGTGTGTGTGGTTGGGGAGGGGGGTTCTTCTCTCTCTTCTCATGTGGACTATGCGGAGAATTCCTCCTGTTAGATTGAACCATATGAATGGAGAAAATACAGGGAACGTTAAAGGGCTGGGAAGTGAATGGAATCCATTGATGCCCCGTGTTCTATGTCCTGTGGGGGGAAAGTTACTTTTTACGCACGAGGGGGTGAACTACGAAGGGGGTTGGAGTGTGTGTGTGTGTGTGTGTGTGTGTGTGTAATGGTGGTTTAAACTGAAACAGGACTGCCTCCATGTTCTTCCACTACTGACTGACTGTGTGAGGTAAGGGGGGATGGTGTACTCCCTCCTCTTTTTGGGGGGAAGGGGTGTAGTGATTTTTTTTTTACCTTTATTTAACTATGGAAAGTCAGTTAAGAACAAATTGTTATTTTCAATGACGGCTACGGGGAACAGTGGGTTAACTGGTCTAGGAAAGTGGGTTAACTGGGTCTAGGAACAGTGGTTACTGGTCTAGACAGTGGTTAACTGGTCTAGGAACAGTGGGTTAACTGTGCTAGGAACAGTGGGTTAACTGGTCTAGGAACAGTGGGTTAACTGGTCTAAGGAACAGTGGGTTTAACTGGTCTAGGAACAGTGGGTTAAACTGGTCTAGGAACAGTGGGTTAACTGCTCTAGGAACAGTGGGTTAACTGCTCTAGGAACAGTGGTTAACTGCCTAGGAACAGTGGGTTAACTGGTCTAGGAAAGTGGGTTAAACTGGTTAGGAAAGGTAGGGGTGTGGTTAACTGGTCTAGGAACAGTGGGTTTAACTGGTCTAGGAACAGTGGGTTAACTGGTCTAGGAAAGTGGGTTAACTGCTATAGGAACAGTGGTTAACTGCTCTAGGAACAGTGGGTTAAACTGCCTAGGCACAGTGGGTTAACTGGCTAGGAAAGTGGGTTAACTGGTCTAAGGAACAGTGGGTTTAACTGGTCTAGGAACAGTGGGTTAATGGTCTAGGAACAGTGGGTTATACTGGTCTAGGAACAGTGGGTTAACGTCTAGGAACAGTGGGTTTAACTGGTCTAGGAACAGTGGTTAAGACTGGTCTAAGGAACAGTGTGTTAACTGGTCTAGGAACAGTGGGTTAACTGGTCTAGGAACAGTGGGTTAACTGGTCTAGGAACAGTGGGTTAACTGGTCTAGGAAAGTGGGGTTAACTGGTGCTAGGAACAGTGGGTTAACTGGTCTAAGGAACAGTGGGTTAAGTGGTAACTATGGAAGAGTGGGGTTTAACTGGTCTAGGAACAGTGGTTAACTGGTCTAGGAACAGTGTGTTAACTGGTCTAGGAACAGTGGTTTACTGGTCTAGGAACAGTGTGTTAACTGTTAGGAAAGTGGGTTAACTGGTTACGGAACGTGGGTTTGTTAAACAGTGGCTGCTGTAAGTATCACGAGGGCAGAAGACAGTGTTTTAGGGGATTCGATCTAGCAACCTTTTGGTTATGCCAACACTAGGCTACCTGCCGCCCAAAGGACGAGGTCTACCGAGATGAAAGTGAATGAAGGGAAACTACACTGTTTTCTGAGAGCAATAAAGAATGTCTTGGAATGTGGCCCTAAGACCATAGGCGCTCTGGTCAAAGTAGTGGCACTATATAGGGAATAGGGTGCATTAGGGAAGATCCTTGGAATGGTCCTGTGATGTAGCCTGGGCATGCTCTGATGTAGCTGGGGGTCACCCTCAAATTAGCACTTTCTCAGACATCTGGCTTTTTAACCTCAAGTGTAAATATTTTTCCTAATTGTAAGCAAGGTTTGTTCTCTGCTGCCCCGGCTTGCTTTTAACTTGTAAACTTATGGCTTTTCATCCCCACTTCTTTTTATCTCTTTCCCTCCCTCCCTCCCTCCTCCGCTCCCTCCCTCGCCTCCCTCCTCCGTCCGTCCGTCGTCCTCCTCCCTCCCTCCCTCCTCCCCTCCCTCCGTCTGTCTCTCTCTTCCCCTCCCATCTCTCCTCCCTCCCTCCCGTCCCTCCGTCCGTCGCTGTCCGTCTCTCCCTCCCTCCGCTCCCTCCTCGTCTGTCTGTCTGCTCTCTTCCCCCTCCATCTCTCCCTCTGTCTGTCTGGTCTGTCTGTCCTCTCCCTCCCTCTTCTCCCTGTCTGTCCCTCCTCCTGCCGTCCGTCCGTCTCTCCTCCTCCCTCCCTTCCGTCTTCTGTCTCTCTCTCCTCCTCCATCGTCTCCTCCGCCGTCCGTGCTGTCTGTCTCTCCTCTTTTCACATCTGTTCTCTCTCTCCCCTCCATCTCTCCCTCCTAGTCCGTGCTGTCTGTCTCTCCCTCCTTTTCCACATCTGTCTCTCTCTCTCGCTCTTCCATCTCTCCTCCCCGTCGTCTGTCTTCTCTGCCCTCCCTTTTCCACATCTGTCTCTCTCTCCCGCCTCCTTCCATCCTCCTCCTCCTTCCTGTCATCTCTCCCTCCGTCTGTCTGTCTGTTTCTCGCTCGTTCATTCTCCTCTCTCTTCGTTGTTCTCTCTCCGGTCCTTCATCCTCCCCTCCTCCCTCCTCTAGGTGGTTCTCCAACGCCAATAGTCTCTGTGTTGAGCAGACGAGCAGAGCTTTCAGTGTGGTATTTTCATCGATGACTGTGAGCAATCCTTTAATGGTATTGGGAGCCAAAAACAGTGAACTAAATGACGTCAGGTCAAGTAGGTACAGAGGAATTAACCAGGTTAATTGGCTTCTGAAACATGTCTAATGCATGAACAATAACTAATAAGTAATAATGATAATCTAATAGCTCCATATTAACCCTCTGACATTAGACGAGAAAGGAGTGAGTGAAGAATGTAAGATGCTGCTTTTCTAGACGTCTAAAACCCAGATCTCCAGATTTCTGCTGACATTAGTCGAGCAGAAACAGCATTAAAAGAAGAACACACAGTGTGTTAGATGCTAAAACAGGAAGGCAAGCAGTGAGTTATTGGTTATTCATGACAACTGAAAAGGCAGGCGTTCGTAGCTGAGAAGAGACGGCAGAATGTGAGAAGGGTTGTTATTGCCTATGCAGTAAAACACCACAATCACAAGCTTTCACTAAATAACTTTGTATCTCTATATTTTCATATTTCCAATGTTTTATTACATAGCGGCATATAACTGCCAGCTGTAAACATCCTATGAAAAAAGGACTTAATTTTGGTAACAATAATTACAATAATGATAAACATTAACTTAATAAATGCTATTGTAGGTGGTGTTTTTTTTTCTGCAGGAGACAAAAAAAATCATCACACACACCCTTCATAAACATCACATCTCAAGGAGATGAAAAGCAGAAGAGGGAAGAGCAGACAGGCAGCCACGCACACCATGCACACTAAAACACGCACACACACAACCCACAGCCACACCACACAGCGCCCAGCTTCAACTGAAGGAACCCACACGGCTTCAGAGTAACAGGCTTGGCATTGGTGATCAGGTTGTAGGCAGATTGACCGCCGACATGGCTTGCTTCTGATTGGCCTGCTCCTGTCTGCTGATTGGAGGAGAGAGAGAGAGGACACACGCCTGTCTAGGAGGGAGGGATGTAAGGGAGGGACGGGGAGGGCTAGTGCTACTCAGGCTGAGAGAGAGGGGCTGGGAGGGAGAGAGGGAGAGAGAGAAACAACAGCATAGGTTCAAAGGTCAAGTTCAATCACTGTACACGTTGTTAGACAGACAGACGGGTCTGATCCATCCACGCGACCGACGTCCGCCTTTTTTTCATGCACGGCTGATGCTGTAAGGACGATTGGTTAACAAGGGCTGATGCTGTAGGACGATGGGTTAACAAGGGCACTGATGATGTAGGAGCGAATTGGTTTAAACAGGAGGGCTGATGCTGTAGGACGATTGGTTAACAGACAAGAGGAGAATGGACAGACGGAGCACAGAGAGCCTTGAAGGCCAGAGGCCATGTGGAAGACATTGATCCAGAAATGCAATATTCCCCTCCTGTTTAAGGCCATTTGAAGTTTTGTATCCCAGGAGGTGAGGATGAGACAGCTATAGGAGCGACATTGATGCCAGAATGCAGTATTCCCC